>NC_064303.1:30904830-31195658 GCF_023373825.1 Bactrocera dorsalis | reverse complement strand
CCTAATTCCTGTTAAAAATTAGTTGAGACATATATCTGCAAACAATTTTTTTTCTTAACCACGATATGCTCCAATTCTGTGGTTTCCGCTATTCTAAATAATGCCAATTTAATCTCACAGACTTTGTCATATAGTAGGCGTAAAGAAAAACCCTTAATTTCTTCCCAATTAGTACTGGCTCCAGATTCGATGATGCCTTTCCTTTGATTTTATTTCGAATCGATCTTAAAAGTAGCTGACCATATGGCGTTTTACTAGTGCCGCTAATCAGTGCTAGAATTTCCTCCACATTGGTTATAAATTAATTTAAAGTTTTAGGACTACCATCGTATGTCGGTAAAAACGAATTGCGTCAGGTATCTTCAGTGTTGATAGGACTAGGTTAGGATAGTGGATTAACATTTCGCTCTCCTTGATTCGAAAGAAAGTATTCTGATGAAGAAGTCGTAGATGATTGATCGTCTTGTCTTGTTACGATGGCCTCTTGTGTACAGTAGGATCGTGTCATTTCGAGTTATAGCACAGCCAGTGAAAAACGTAAAATCGTGGCCCGAGTCAGCGGGCACGACCTATCTTATGCGCGCGAGTTAATCACAATTGATTCACTTTATTATGTGCTTTGCACCGTCAGGGCAAGTTCTTTTATTAATACAAAACTAAGACTGAGTATATTTTGATAATTTAATGCTATTTATACTACTTTCTGGTACTAGGTTCTATTTGCTGTCTGCTATGTTATTTGTAGTTTCTATTTGCTGTCTTTTATATTATTTGAAGATAGACACACTATCTATAGTCGATTGTTTGTTTTCAATTGACAAGTTTGCTACGTGGTACAGATAAGACGTATTTTCAAATGGGTAGACTGGATCGGTCTCTGTTAAAACATACTTCTTGAATTTAAGATCTGTGATTAAATCGGAATGGGATATAACAAATAATAAAAATAGATTAATTAATACCGTCTCGGATCGCATTGTGTGGCTTGTTTGCGGATGTTGTATTTATGAATAATTTTCCCTCTCGTTGTAAGGAGCGTGTCCCCGCGATCTTCCTTAACTTTGTGCTGATTATATCGTTTAGCAATTATATTCCTACGATCTGTTTTGGAATATATGATATCTCCTGGTTTATACGTGATGTGTCTTTTGTCCTTTGTTGTGGTATAGCAATAGCTTCTCCTGATTGTTCTGAAGGATTTCTTTAATCTCGGGATACTTTTCGCGATTAAAAAAAACTACTTCAGGTTTGAGTCCTGTAGACGAGTGAATTGTAGAATTATATTGTCGGATGGCGTTAAAAAGTTCTACACCTGGAGTCGTATTATTTTCACTAGCTAAACTCGTACTGATTTCAATCAATGTACTGTGCAACCGTTCTACTTGAGCGTTAGTTGTCGAGTGATTTAATGGTGTGGCAGTATGTTGTATATGTTATGTAGTCGAGTATAAACGGCCTTTGTTATGTTGCTGATAAATACATTTACGCCGAAATTCAAAATTTTTCTCGTAGTTAGAGATGTTCACAGATTCTATGTCAGCTTGTTCGGTTTGGTTGATAAAGTTTTGGGATGATACGTTTCTCTCCCTTTTAAATGGATTTTGTTGGTGAGGCGGATTTCTTGGTGAGATTTGATGCGTTTGCTTTCAAGCACTTTGTATTGGAAGTCCTACTTCCCGTGGTATTTTAATAACAATTGATTTATCCTTCTTTAGGATCGCGGAGTTCCTGTCTTTTCAAGGATGTCTCCTGGCCTTTTTTGATAGCAAGTAAAAATTTGCTATCCCCGTTGAGCCCCCAGTTAATCACAATTGATTCACTTTATTATGTACTTTGCACCGTCAGGGCAAGTTCTTTTATAAATACAAAACTAAGACTAAGTACATTTTTATAATTTAGTGCTATTATACTACTTTATAGTACTAGTTTCTATTTGCTGTCTTATCACTTATACACGTCAAATATATGAAGTTAGCATGTCAAATGTAAAAAACTATGTGGCCCGACATTCCCCGTAATAAGTGGCCCGAGATTCCCCAAACGCTCATATTTACAAAATGGCGGTGGATAATGAACACAATGTAAAGTCGTGCAAAATTTCTTTTGTGTGTCGAAGGCTAAAGGCTCAACTAATATTATAAACATATTTACCTGGATGAATTTATTGGAAAATGTGAAAAAAATCAACTGCACACAGAGTTGAAAAAAAACTTTCGGAGTGTCGAATTTCTTTTTGTTGTCGCAGAGAGGTTATAACACGTGTTCACAGCTTGAGTGCTATATAAAAACTGAGCTTAGTATGAGACGAGCCGATGACAG
The DNA here is from genome assembly GCF_023373825.1 of Bactrocera dorsalis. Lineage (NCBI taxonomy): Eukaryota > Metazoa > Arthropoda > Insecta > Diptera > Tephritidae > Bactrocera > Bactrocera dorsalis. Next base: position 31,193,339 of record NC_064303.1, on the reverse strand, counting down.
TTGGTTGCAGCTCTCAACCTATACTAGGGAAAAAAATATCGCGCTGGCCCGGGATTCCCCACCTTCCCCTATACTATATATTAAATTAACTTAACATTTTATTTAATTTTACTCTCCTCTCTGCACTTCAAACGCAGCTTGTAACATTTTTTCGATAGCCCTAGCTTGTTTTGCCTCATCCATTTTATTTAAAATGGACACGGCTAAAGTGCTAAATGATTGCACAGCCGGACTTGTTGATTGTTGTTGTTGTTGGATCTGCATGGTTGTCTGTGTTGACCATTTATTTTTGAAAATTTCGTTGGCTTCCATCATTTTCTCGCCAACCTCGCTATTGGTTGGCCCAGATTGACCTCGCTATCTGCCCTTTTGGGTAGCCAACTGCGTAGAGCAGGATGGTGAGGGAAGCGAGGTGGATGAGGAAGGAGTCGGGGATGACGCTACGGCGACAGGAGGCTATGGCGACGGCAGCGATATTACTAGTGGATTGGGCCATAGCGGTGATGGCACTTCCACCTCCTGCACATGGACATGTGGCTGCAATCCACTGTCTTCAGTTGCAATCGGCAACTGACTCTAATCGGTTTCACAAATATTTTGTAAGAATCTAATCCTGTAAATTTAAGTTTTTATTAATACTTTTTCAAATATAAGTATGTATATTCAATTAATATACTAAAACTTACGGCCGTGATACAATATGTGGCTGAATGAACTTCATTGCGTCCAACAAATGCCACTGTCTTTGGACCTCCATCCCACTGCCGCTGGGGGCGTTAGCCTTCCGTACTTCCCTCCCATACCGGTCGCGAAGTGTGAGCCATCTTCTGCGACACATTTCTCCTTTATAAAAATAATTAATTATTATTAACAATATAAACAGTTATAAATAACATTGCAACTTACCACTTGCGTTCAACTCCCTTCCGATTTCACTCCATAAGGCATCTTTCCTTGATTGCAGCTTATAGAATGGACTGCCCTTGTTGTATAGTTCGGTTTTAGCTTCAACTAAAGCAACCAATTTTTTGTCTTCCATATTAATATTGTATTTTGCACAACGTATTTTACTACTTGATTCAATCCAATAAACGTTTCATTTGACGTTTATTTTAATGGCGCTTGTTTACATTTGAACATTGTTGCCATTGCTCAATGTGCAATATTATCAAATATTATTTATATTTGTGCTGTAAAACTCTGCAAAACGTTACACTTACGCAACATACTTACTTTCTTAATCCACGGCATATTGAAATATTTTAGAAACGCCTGAAAATAACTTTCGTTATTACTTCTTGCCATATATTTAGGATTCTCGGCCTCATTCATTAAAATTTTATGTGCTGCTATTATATGCTCGGCTTTCAATAAAGGCAAATAAAGAAATTTCTTAAATAGATTTTTGGCTTCTTTATCTTGATTGAGCTTTGCTATAAAACCATGGATTTTGGATGCTTTTCTTCGTAAAGCGTTTGTGTAGTGGAACCAGTAGCCCACTATTTCAACTGTTTTGTACACATTTTTTACTGCGTTACGTAATCCACTTTCAAAATCAGTGATTACGGTTTTGGTTGCAAGTCCAACACATTTGATTTCAGATATTGAAATAAGTGTGTATATGCCTCCTCCGATTTTGTTGACATCAAAATATATACGAATGGATATGCCTAAAAGCAGAAATATATGAAATCATCATTAAAATGGATAGATGTTCTTAATAAATTTAATAAACTTACATGTTCTGCATGAATTAAATGAAGTATAAGCAATTGTTTAAATAGCTTAGAAGCTGGAAGGATATTAAAAGTCCAATTTAATCTTGTGTTATTCTCTAAAGCTTTCAAAATATTAGCACCTCTGTCAGTCACAAACTTAATTTGTTCCATATTGTTAATGCCGAACTCACATAACAATGTGCTCAATTTTGCATAAATATTTGCAGCTATAGATCGCTGGAAGTCCATTGTTGTAATTTATCTTTTATAAATATAATTTAAACACAAGCTTTATTTCTTCTTTTAGTTATTTATTATTTCTTATTTTATATCGCAGCAGCACCAGCACCACAACTTCACTTACACAGCACAGAAAAGAAAAGGGCAGAAGCTAAAAACAGTGTTACCATAGTACACTTATTCAAGCATTTAAGTATTGCTGAATAAGTGTTGGTCAATGTTGTTTTGGAGACAGGAATAGGGGTATTCCAACATCCATAGATTTTAAACCCAAAATTAGATCGTAGAACTGTGATTTTTTTTTTCGTAGTGCATAGTGACTCCTAAAAAATTTGCAAATTTCATTATGTTCACTTACTTACCCTTTCTGCTGCCAGCAAACAGGGGACAACACATCAATTTTTTCTCGCCGAGGCCTCCAGATACTTCCTTCTTGATTTCTTCATGCGATCCTGCTAGGAAGTCTGAAAGAAAATATTCAAATAAATATGTAAATTCAATTATTTTTACTCACTTACCTTTTTCTGCACGTGTGCGCACTTAACCAATAATTAAAAATGTCATTCATGACATAAGGTGATGCCATGCCGTCAGTTTTTAATTCGCCTTAAAAATTTCATTCATGACATAAGGTGATGCCATGCCGTCAGTTTTTTAATTCGCTTTAAAAATTTTACAAGAGTGAATCTAAAACTTTTTTTTTCCAAACTATGAGGCATAACTCATGCTTATGAATTTTAAATTCAATTTTTATTGCAAATACCATATTTGAAAAATATGCTTTGCTAGCAAATAACGCAATTGCAAACCGAAAGGCTCCTTCTACAGCAGTACATGTATGCATTGCCCTTGAACTTACTGAGCAAGAGGTACTTTATTGACAAGTAAGAATTAAAAAAATAATTATTAAACCAAATTGTATTTAACATTTTCTTTGGTGGCAGGTCACTTTGTCGAAAACATACGACAAATAAAACAATAACGATAACATAAATTTGATGCTAAAGGCAAAATGTTTTTTATAAAATACAAATACAAATACAAAAATTACAAATAAATTTTTTGAGCTTGAAATATTTTTTGCATTATTTCAGATTTAAGCTCAGATTTGACATTCTCTGGTAATTTTTCCATTTCTGATTGAAAATATAAATAGAAAGGATCCTGTGGCGCACTTAAAATACCTGATGCTAAGGTATTCAGTTTTTGCAAGGCTGTTTGCATTTCGGTGTCAAAAGTTCCATGTTTTGGCTTCTTGCGTTTAAATGTTGGCGTAGATGAAGATTCATCCATGGAGGAGCTTATGACTTCAGGATCTCCGGCCATTTCGTCAAAAAGTTCTTGCATGCCAGTGTAGTTTGTAGTTGTTGGTCTGTAAATATATTCATGAAATTTAATACCTGCGCGTTTCTTACGCAATTTACTTTGGACTTGGTCATGAAACTAACAACAAAACTTACTCCTCATCTTCTACATATTTCCGTAAAAATTCCATTTCTGATAACAAAAAAGTATCCATCTGCTTTTGTACTCGTCTCGCGCTTCCACTTGAGGCGTTACTGCTGGCAAGCACGTTTTTAAATTTATTTCGGGTGCGTTTCCACAGCACTTGCATTTCATCCTCTACATAATAAAATTAATCAACACATACTTATTAAAGAACTATTTAGTAAATATAGTGCATCTTACTTGGCAATTCAAATGCGTCCGCGATTTCACCCCAAGCTATTTGCTTAAGCTTATTATTTTTGTACTCTTTTTGGCTGAGATCATACAAGAAGGTGTACTTTTCCTTTTGCACTTCTGAAAAAAGCTTTTTGAGCAACGCAAAATCTGAAAACGATTGACTTTAATTAAATGCTTAATAAATTGTAATAAATTTTAATTACTTTGTCCAGCCGGCGAAGACATTGCGAACTTTTGATGAAAGATGACAACAGCTGCCAATGGTTTACATGGTTGCCTACATGTAAATTTGTAGTTTTTATTCCAAATCGTACATCCAATTTGGCTGAAAATTACAAAAACATGAGTAATGGCAATCCTGATCATCAAGTTGTCCGGACAGAAAATCAAAATCAAATTGATTCGAACAAAGAGAGTTCAGCACATTTTCGTTACGCTCTCACTGAGACAAAGTGGGAAAAGAACGTGTAAAATTTCCAACAAAAGTTGTTCGGACAAGAACGATGAATCCGGCTTTACTTTAATTTTTGTGTAGGCATAAGTTATGTGTTCAGGATCGTTTGGCCTTTGAAAAATACTTTCACTCTTCTTGTTGGTATTTTTACATCTTAATTTTCATTTTGGATTTGATTTCCACCCTTATCATCTTTAAGATTGGCACACGGGAGCGTACGTCTTCCATAAGCTCCTCCATTGTAATCTCTGTGGGAATATCGAATATGATGCCCACTTTGGATATACAATGTTGAAAGATTTTTGGTTCGTATCCCTTATCTCGCAGTAGTTGGTTGTTGTATAGATCGTTTGCAACTCTTGCAGTCTTGCATAGTACCTTGACTCTCCCATAACCAGCTTTACTTATTTCATTAATGTCGTCGTATCCATATTTTAGTTTTTTTTTATTAAACCAGCGATCGAATTAAGAATGCTATTTAGGCAATTCTAAAAAAATATATATTTTACCAGGATATTACTCCTAGGTTTCTCTTTATTTAATATAAAAGTATTATACAATACATCTGACTATATCTAAGGTTTATATTAAACTAAGTTGAAGAACACACAGTGCGCGCGATGCACTGTATTTATAGCTTTATACTGATGTAGCGTGGCGTGCTGATTGGTTGTTTTAGGTGGCGTGATATTTGCTGTAGATTTTTGTGGCATGATGTTATCTCCCTTTGTTTGATTGTTCACGTTGTATGTGCGTGATATGCTGTTGCTAGGTGATATTGTTACATATATGTATATATTATATATATAGGTGAAAGTATTAACTATCGCGACCGCATTTATAGCACTTCGTTCATTTCCTCTATTTATTGTATCTATGTATACAATGAATGGACCTTGGTGATCATCGTACGTGTTTTTTTTTGAGGTTCGAATCTGCTTGGTGTGTTTGCTGTTGAAATTGGTTTTATAATAATATTACTTTCAATATTAATTTTACCATTGCCATATTTTGCTTTTTTGCCGTTTCTCTCACATTATAAGCCCAGGAGCCCCCGGGCTCCTCAGCCTCTGTATCCATTTTATGTTTTATGTTTTTGTTTGATTTTTTTTTTTTTTTTTTTTTAGATTTTTTTCTTGTGTTGTGCATACCGCTCTATAAACTGAATGGATAATTTAAAAATAAAAGAATCATCTTACCTTTTTTGTTCGCCACTTTCTCAAACCGGCTTAAAATTTTATGCGTTCTCCGAAATATTTTGCGTCACATCTATCGAAAAAAGCGTCAACGTCGTCAATTTGCATTTTCTCAAGAATGAGAAAGGAATTAACCCCCCGTTCAATCAATTATTTCGTTTAGCAAGCCCCAAGACTTTAATAATTCCAAGAATTCATCGTTGCCTTGGCCTGGTTCACCATAAATATCGCACATTTTGAATATAATATAATAATTTTTACAACACAACTAGCAAGCAATACAACACAAGAGCAACTGAAATGTGGCACGTGCCAGTTACGTGTTACTGCAGGTGTTTAATGTATGCAACTTCAGAATAAAAAGAACATCACTGTCGCCAAGTAAAATTTTTCTAAATTGGCTGATGCATATACAAACATTAATATGTATGTATGTACGCATTTTGAGACAAATTTTAGCAAATTTTAAATTAATAAGAACTCTTTTAAAAATAAAAAGTTCTTCTTTTTAATCAATTTAATAAGTATTTACTTTTCAGTTTCACAAATTATTGAATATTTACTAAGCACCGCACTCTACTTTTAGTTACAATACATCAATTCATCTTACGGGCACAGATTCGAATAAATTTGAATTTGTTAAAAATATCTCATAACTTCTGTGTTGTTTAATAATTTTGAAATCTCTTTTATGAACGTACAACAGTGACTTCACATAAGCACTTATAAATTTAATCAAATTATGATTTTGGTGTAAAAAGCAAGAGTTATAGGTATAAATGAAATGTTATAAACGCCATTGGATAAAACGGGTATTTCTCCGATTAATAATATATATATCCATGTATTAATTTTTCTCAAACGGATAGAAGCCAAACACCAAACGAATGCTCTCTATATAAAAAAGACCGGAGGGTGCCAAAAATGCAAAGTTCAAAAAAATGGTTTTAAATAGACGGTGCGGGCGCGTGTGTAGCGGCGAACGTGACTTCTAGAACTGTGTAGAACAAAAAACGGCACAGCGTCACCTTCTCGTTGGTATAAGATGAAAAATGGAACAAAAACAGTTTGGTGTGGAGATGATCAATGATGCCCTGTTTTTCTAATTAACGCGTTGATGTGGAGAGTGTTGTATTCACTGGTCAGTGATGCCCTGTTTTTTTCCTAATAAACATGTCGATGTGGAGAGTGTTGTATTCACTGATCAGTGATGCCCTTTAGTTGAATTAGTTCGGGCGACTGGAGCTCATCTCAACAATAAGGTTCTAGTAAAAATAAGTGGATGTCCTTATTGATTTGCTCTTTAATAGTTTTCTCTGGTCCACTGGCTTCTATAGCCTGGGAAACCATAGCTCGTATCATGTTCGCCAAGTCTGGGGAAATTTGTTGGGCAGGTGAGGGAGTTGTGTTATTCCCTAACACGGGTGGTCTGATTAAATTATTTGGATTTGCCATTTTCTTTTGTCGTTATTATCTGCTTTTTATTTTTTATAATTAATTTATCCTTTTAGATTTTTGTTTAGTTGATAAATCACTGGAGGGTCCTTGGGTGGTGAATCGCAATGTTTTTTTTATGTTATAAGCTGGAGGGTCCCCCCGAGGGTGGCGAATCACAGCTTCAGTAATATTTAATATTATAGGCTGTACAAGCCAATTTGTTATTTCTAGATTTTAGCTATGTACCTATTTTTCAAAAACTTCCTTTATTTAAAAAATTTTTTACTACTTATTTTCCTTTGTTTAAATTTTACACTATTTTCTATTTTTTCACAAAAACTTTTCTTTATTTAAATTTTTCACTTTTCTGACGTACATATATCTAAATTCCTTCTCTAACTATTTTTATTTCATTAAATTTAATTAAGAATAGGGTTTATATGGTATAATTAGTACTTATAATCTATTTTCTTACATTAGAAGCAGCTGCATTGTTGATAGATATGCCGGTAAGTGTGCTGATATCCTTTTTTCTTTACGGTACTCGGGAACACTTGCTTACTCCTTGCTGTTTTACTCCGGGTCGGCTGGTGTCGTGCTGTCGTTGGGGCGTCAAGGAAGTTCCACGTTCCTCTTCACGCCACTTTATGCTGATTTTATGTTGTTTTCAACAATTTCTTTGTAGTGTTATTAGTGTAGGATTGGGCGTTGTGGTTTTGGTTGCATTTTTGGCAACCTCGGCGTATGAGCGAGTTGGACCTTGGGCTCGTGGTTGGGGTTGGGGTTGAGGTTGTGGTTGTGGTGTGGTCTGTGCCGGGGGGCGGATAGCTCTTTGTGCGAGAGCCTTGGGAGGGGTTATGTCTTCGCTCTCATCGGAAGAGGATGAGGAAAGAAAGTCATCAATTTTGATGGTTTCAGGAGGGGATGTGGTGCGGCGCCGTTTTGGGATTTCCCGTTTGGATTCTTCCCGTTTGGGTTTTTTCCGGCGGCGGACTTCGATGAACACGGTGTCATCGGGCGGATCGATGCTCATTTGAGCATTTTCGGGAGAGGTAGTAGCGTCGTTGTCATTGTCGTTGTCGTTGGGGTTTGTGGTGATGGGGTTGTGCTTACTGAGTATGTGCTCTACTCTGAGCAGATACCCACGGAGGTCTTTTACGAGGACGGTAAGCTCGACCTCGCTCAGGAATTCAGGGTTTGGGAAATTCAATGCTGAGTTATTGCAACTCGCAATGTTTTTCCCTTTCAATATTTTTAGTGTCAATTTATCACTATGTATACACTGTGCACTGCACTGATCACTAATCACTGCACTGTAATGTTTTTCACAGCACTGTTGTATAGTTTCACTGCACTGTTGCTGTATAGTTTTCTGTAACTAAGCAGGCATACGGCCTGGCTAAACTTTATGTTTTGCGTTTGTTTGCGCTACTACACGTCCGTTCGCGTTGCTGTCAGCTGTTAGACTGTGTTAAAGCTAGCGTCTCTTGTTACAGCTATATGAAACGTTTATTTATTTATGTTTGCTGTCAGCAGTTTTGATGAGAATGTTTATACAATAATTCTCGTTTTTAAAAAGATCACGAAAGGCGTGAATCTATTGAGTTTGGTAAATTGAAATATCTTTATTTCACTTATATTTATACAATTGACATCTTAACCCAACATACCAAAACGCTTTGAAAATAACTTGTAACAAGCTTGTTGCCCTAAGCCTTATGCTTAGGAAACTGTAGTGACTACTGTTGTGAAAGGCTTTTTAATAATTATAGAATAAAGAAAAACGATCCCTCGCTATAAGCTTAGTAGTCGAAGTATACAACAAGCTTAGAAGTCTAATTATAGAACAAGCTTACTGAAATAATAGTTTTCTAAACATGCTTACAATAAGCTTAGTTTAGCAAAATTTTTATAAGCTTGTGAAAAATTTAAAAAAGTAAGCGTTTTTAAATTGTTGTATTTGTTATTTCTCATTTATTTCATTTCATTTGAGATTACAGTTGAGCTAATTTTTTTTGATTTATATTTTTCTTTGCTTTCTTGGCGGTTTTTGGCAAATTGGAAGAAAGACTTTGTGTTCCGGATGAATTCATCCTCTTCGATTCCAATAGCAATTGCAGCATCTGAAAAAATTGTGAAAAATAAATTAATATATACATTTAAAAAAAACATTTAAGTATTTACTTCTAATTGATTTCGATGTACTTAGACTGCGTACACTTTTTTTTTGCTCCGTCCCTTTCCAGCATAGTTTTTCCGCCAGTTCATCTACCAATAATTTTCTCCAACAATTTTTGGTAAAGTTGGGCTTTTTTGCAACAGTTTTGAGTTCCATTTCCTTTGATTAAAAATAAGAAAAAACAAATGATTGATTATCCAACAAATTAATTTAGTATTTTAGTACACTTACGAATGAAGCAAACAAATTTGGATCTTCCTGTAGCTGTTTTTCAAAATTTAAAAAATCCTCCATTGTTTGAAATGGCTGTTGTGGGATGACCAATTCTATGTTATATCTGTCCTGTTTTAACTCACTGACTTCCTTACGCAGAGATTTGACCTCCTGACGCAATAAAGTTATCTCGTTCGTCAATCTGATGAACATGGGTTCAAGACTCGCAGCAAATTTTTGAGATATTTCTAGAAATTAATGAAAAAAAGATAGAAAGTGCATACAAATTTATTATAAGCAAATATTTTTACCATCAAATGACACAGCTTCAACTTGTAAAGGGTTTTTAATCGAATCGTTATATACTGTTTGGAGTGTAGATAAATTTTGTGTTTGTTGAAAGATGTTGTTGAAATTATTAATCTGTTTGTCCGCCATCATGAATGACTGGAAAAAACCCGAACTCATTATTTTTATTGGAAAGAGCACAGATTTTATTTATATTTTTAGAAAGATGTTCGTAAGTGTCTTGCGAAAGTGTTAAATTTGATGTTTCCCAAATGTTGAGAAGAGATGATTCTAGCGGATTTTGAAACATAGATCTCAAATTCAAAACTTGATGACCAATAACTTTGCTATTTATTATTGATGAGACTTTATAAATATTATTTCCAACGCTGTAATAATTGTTTGGGTTGGTTTCTGACAGAAAAGGTATTGTTTTTTTTTCAAAATTTCCTTGACTTGAGGGATTAATGCTTTGCTCCACCAAACGATTATATAGTTGTACCGACATGTTGTTTTTTTTTTTTAAAAGTCTCTTTAATATTCCAAGTTTATTTTCAAATTTGAAGGCGCTGATAGTTTCGCTTGATCCATACAGCAAACAATCATTAGCCAGGTGAGTGAGACAATGAAAGTTGTAAACTGATATAGATGCATCATAATACTCAGGCAATAACTTCACAAAACTCTGCAATAACTCATCAGCACATCTATTGTTAGTTTGGCATTGCTTACTGTCCAATAAAATCCTCATGGATAAACTGAGTTGCAGAAAATGTAAATACCGTTTTTCGTCTAAAACAGTTTTTAATACAAACGGCCCAACATACAGCAGAAAAGTTCGAAATTCAGTCGCTTTATATCTTTCGAACTCTTTCAAATCTCTCGTACTTCTCCGGAATTCGCGTGGTAGCTTTCCTTTTAAAAACAGTAGCTGATCGTTAAGGTGAACTATATTTTGATTTGTAAGTGAATATGGTTGGTTTTTTTTTTGAATCCAAGCATTCATCAATGTTTTCACAACACCCAAACAAACAACATGCATGTAATCCATAGGAAAGGATTTTATAAGGTCTACGGATAAGTCTTCTATGGCCATGTGATTAAATTCTTTGTGGAAATTTGTATCCGATCTTTGTCTGAAACTTTCATCCGTCCGCAATGTGCTGTTTTTTTGAAATTTGAACACCATACGGTGATTTATGTGCTCACCTCTTTGGTTACATTTATGGCAAGAACTGTAGCCTGTATGACTTTTTATTCCCATTAGCAGCGACCTAGCTGGAGCATCACATATGATGGCACGACAATTAATTTTATATATTTTGTTTTTGTATGCAAAATTTTCGTTCATTAATTCTCTTAATTCGTCCACAAAAGGTTGTATAAACTCGTTAACATCTTTTGGCTTGCTGTTTCCACTATAAATGCCAACAGTTTGTACTGCCTCCGTACCATTAATGTTAATTAAAATTGGCCAGGCCTGCGCTAAGGAACTTTTCGCTACTGGAAGTCCGTCTATGTTTATATTTAAATCAATTATATCATTTAAATATGTTGTTTGACTTAAAAAATCGGTAAGGCAATCTCTTAGGCCGTAATGAACATAATTGCCGCCTTGTATTTGAGTTATAGGTGCATCACGAGGTGTTTGTTTTAAAGTTCTTGCATCCCGTGGTAGATATGGAAAAGTTTTTCGTAAGATAATCAGTAACTCATTGATTGCACTATTTGATATAGTATGCTTAACTGACCAAATAGCAAGATCTCTTTTATATCCGCGTTATTAATTAAGAGCTCAGCATTATCATTTTCCTCAGAACTGTAAATTTCATTTTCTGTTTCATTTATTTCATCACAAATAATATTTGCTTCACTAAAATCATTTTGACTGGAGCTGGTTGCAATATCCTCATCTTCATTATTCTTTTTTTTCTTTTTTGCACTTAATAACAAACTAACAACTTCACTAGACTCATTACGAACACACTGTTTTATTTTATATGGCATTTTAAATTATTTTAAGATATTATGTTCACTCTCACCTTATTCACTTCGTATAAAATTTTACAATGACAATGAAAAATGTGAAGACGCTATAGCGTTATAACAACGGCGCGACAGAATAACGGTAAACGAAACAGTAAGCTTAGGAAACTGTATTGAGCCTAAGTCTGTTGCAAGTGTTGTTGCAAAACTGTAGCGAGCGTAAGTTTTTTGTAAGTTTCATGTACACAACGGAGCTACAAAACTATAGCGAGGCCTAAGTCAATTACAATCATATTTGTTATGTTGTTACTATGTGAATAATTTTTCAAGCACGTTTATAAAAGTATTATTATTTTAAAATTAAATAAACTTTTCATAAATATGCTTATTAAATGTTTTCGAAAAATCATTACAATAAGCTTATTCTATAACTCTATTGTCGTTCGCTTATGGAAAGGTTTATTGGGAAGCCTAGATCAGAGGTGGGCACTCACACATATTGTTACATTTGTACACGCATATTATTACTATTTGTGTGTGAAGCAGCGAAAGCACGAATTTGAGCATGTCGTTCGGCACAACAACAGTGTACACTGAGTCTTGCAAGTTAACGTACAAATGTGCTATTCATGATTATTATTTATTGTTATTACTTTTTATTCTTATTATCTCATTATTATATTATTATCATTATTATATTATTATTAAGTTTGTGATGGCCGGAATCAATTAATTTAAATTTTTATTTCGTACGTGCGCAGCACGTCTCGCTTCGTTGACAGTCAGTTTAAAGAGAACGATAAAACTCATTCGCCCAGCAAAGCACACAAGACATTCCCAATTCACAATTGACACTTCTTACAGCAGTCGTTCATTCTATTACATTCATCGCATTCTCTTACATTCTATTACATTCTATTGCACTCTTACAGTTCGGCCGTCCTGACATTAAACCGACCTCGGTTTACTGATAATATATATTTACTTAATATTTGTTATTCTTGTTTTTTGTTTTTTTTTTTTTATATATATAAATATCTTAACTAATATTAATATCGGAAGTGTTGTCTTTTCTCACCTCTGGCACACATTTAGAGTCTGGATTAATCCATAATTTCAATTTACTTGCTTCTAACACTCCATCGTACGGCAGTTGTGTAATTTGACACCCCTCTATATCCCGTATCACATACCGATCATTCGGAAGTTTTTTATATATTACGTAAGGACCGCGAAATCGCTGAATCAGTTTTTTGTTATTACCCGCCGTGGTATCCACATTTTTAATAACCACAAAATTCCCCACTGAAAATTCGGGTGCCGCCCTGTGGTGTTTACCGAAGTACTTAAGGTTATACTCTTGAGATTTTTCTATGTTATTCAGCGCCTTTTTTCTCATATCGTATAAGTCTGTTAACTGTTCATTCGACTTCTCTTCCAAATATTCCGTCAGTTCGTCTACTATTTTACCTCGTTGTCCTATCCCAAACAGAAGTGCTGAAGGTGTATATTTTGTGGTGGAATGTACTGAATTGTTAATGGCATATTCTATCTCAATTAATTTTTTTGCCCAATCCGCATGTTTAAGAGGTTCTGATAATTTTGCTAACATCGGTGTCACTACTTCATTCACTCTCTCCACTTGTCCATTTGCTTTCGGGGATGCGGTTGCATTTCGCACTTGAACTATGTTGTGCTTTTGCAAAAACTCTTCAAATTCTGCTGAAGTGAAGCACGTTCCTCTATCATCTATTATTCTACGTGGCCTACTGTAATTCATAAAATAACTTTCTAATGCACTGCAGACTTCTCTTGTACTCGTTGCTGTTGCCGGGTATAATTTCACATATTTTGTAAAGGCATCGATGACCACTAAAATGTACTTCTTTTTTGATATTATCGACGGAAGGGGGCCTAAGTGGTCCACATGAATCGTATCGAAAGGTATCGGTATTTTGGGAATACTGTGTAGAGTTGCTGCATTATTATTTGAAGATGCTGAATAGTAAATACACTTTAGGCAATTTCGAATAAAATTATGTACGTAAGTTTTCATCTGCGGGAACCAATAATATTTTTTAATTGCTGTACAGCACTTTTCTGTAGCTAAGTGGCCCATTTTCTCATGCGTCGTTCTAATTATATTATTTATCATTTCATCAGGGACATATAGCTGTGAGTGACCTGCAGGTGATTTATGGTACACCAACCCATCTTTCAACTCAAAATTTTTCACTTCAGATTGTTCTAAGTTTTGTCGCAGTTCTACAATGCGGGGGTCTCTATTTTGCGTAACTTGCAAGTGAAAATCTAATTCCGCAGTGTCAATGTATGCAATTGTTTGATTAGTTCTACTTAAGGCATCCACGTGAGCCATGGATGTACCAGGTCTATGCTGGATTGAATAATTATAATTTTCTAAGAACAATGCCCATCTAGCAATTTTTGCTGAACTGCTTCTATTATTTAACGTCATAGCCAACGAATCACAGTCAGTAACAATTTTGAACGGAATGCCCATTAAGTAAGTATGGAAGCGCTTAAGTGCATAAATAATTGCTAAAGTTTCTAATTCGTAACTGTGTAATCTAGATTCAGGGGCGGAAGTAGTTTTTGAAAAGTAAGAAATCGGATGAAATTTTTTGTCATCTTGTTTCTGAAGTAACATTGCCCCAAAACCCGAGGCACTGGCATCGCAATGTAATTCTGTTTCAGCTTCAGGGTTGTAAATCGATAAAATAGGGGCCTCTAACAATTTTGTACGCAAGGTAGTGAAGGCTTGTTTGCACTCTTCAGTGAACTGAAATTGTTCATTTTTCTTCAATAATTTAGTCATTGGACGGGCAATCTTGGAGAACGAGGGTACAAAGCGGCGGAAGTATGAAAAAAGACCATGGCAACGTTCCATTTCCTTTCTATTCTTAGGTTCTGGATATTCCTGAATTGCTTGCAAGTGTGACCGTTTGGGTGAAATGCCAGCAGAGTTGGCTAAGTATCCTAAGTATTCTAATTCGTCGTAAGCAAATCGGCATTTTTTGGGCTGAATTCGAAGACCGTTTCGAGCCAAAATTTCAAAAAGTCTCTTAAGGGTTTCCAAATGAGACTTAAAATCTTTCGAAGCTATTAAAATGTCATCCATAAATACTACCACTAACCCCTCTTTGATGAGGTCACCTAAAATCAATTTTACGAAGCGCATAAATTCAGCAGGAGCGTTGCATAAACCGAAGGGCATATATAAATATTCGTATTGACCATCAGGAGTCACGAAGGAAGTGTATTTTATTGAATCAGGATGCATCTTCACGTGATGATATCCACTTTTTAAATCAATAACCGAAAAATAACTTTTCCCCCCCAAGTGTTCAATGCAATCGTCGACTAATGGCATAGGAAAATTATCGCGTATAGTTATTTTGTTCAGTGGTTTATAATCTACACATTTCCGGAGGGAGCCATCTTTTTTCGGTACAGGTACTATTGCAAAGGCATAAGGTGATCGACTTGGTCTAATTATTCCTTCTTTTAACAAATCATCTACTATTGCTTTTATTTCATTTCTCTCTTTATGGCATAATCGTCTTGGTCTACAGTATATAGGAGTTTCATGCGTAAGGTTAATTTTCATAAGATATTCTAAAGGCTTAACTTTTTCTGAAGGAAATTCGAAATAAACTTCTGTTATTGTTTGTCGCAACTCTGATGACAACCTTGACGGAAGATGTGGATTAATGTCTAAGGAATTCAAATCGGAAGGCACAATAGCACATAAATTTGCAAATTCTAACTCCATCGGGCTGATATTTGACTTTTCTTCAGTGTGTTTCACTATTATTTTCTCTTTCTCCCTTGTAACACCCCCTTGATTAAGCGATTCAATTGTACTCCTTGTGTGACAGAAGTGAGTGGCCAATAAATCAAATGAACACAGAACATCAGTAAGTTTTGACTCTAACTTCGTACAAATGGCAGCTTTATTTAATTCTTTCAATCTTTTCGTATCATAAATGTATTTTATTTGACACATTGTAATATTTGCTTTTTTCATAAAATCACGGCCTACAAGCATCGGTATTGACATAAGATTATTCGGCAAGGTTAATAATTTCTGATTGATTGATTGATTTCGGAAGTTTATTTTGCAATTGATATTCCCATACGTCTTGAGTCTATCATTTCCTAGGCCATTGTACTGAGTCTCTTTCAATTGATTTGGTAATTCGAATGGAACTTCACTCCGTTTGATTAAACTGCGGGGGCTGCCCGAATCAAATAAACAAAAAATATTTTTATTTAATTTAAAGTTTTTACTGTGTTCACTGTGTTCACGGTTAGGCTTATCAAAAACAACACTTACCATTTGCATTTCACTAATTGGTTCCACTCTAGCATCATTCATTCCGTTGGCATTAAGGACGGCAGCAACAGTGGTACGGTGTGGGCATTCACGATACACATGTTCGGTGGATGAGCACTTAAAACAGGAGTTCGCTGGTCGTTTCGGCAGTGGACATTGGCTTTGATAATGCCCGAATTTGGAGCAATTGTAGCATCGGATTGTTTCCATGGTTGGAGCTGCGGTAGGGCGAACTGACGTGGCGTTGGCCGCATTTGATCGATGAGTTGTTGGCTGAAGTGCACTGGCCGCATTACGATTAATTATTGCTATTTGTTTTGATCCTAATGGTGGTTGGAAGCGTAGACGTTCATATCGTTCCGCAAATTCCTTCAGTTCATTAATAGAGCGTGCTGGAAACAAATGACCGATTCTTGATGAAGTGTCACCTGTTCCACTAATAATCATTTCGATCAATTCGTCTTCCGTAATTTTTGAATACATCGCTATCTCTTGCATATCCAAAATGTAACGATGGGTGGTTTCATCAGGGCGTAAGCGTCGATTTTTCAGCAGTTGATACACTTCATTCATTGTGCGCATGCGGCCAAATTCACTAATAAGTTTAGCTTTGAGCTCTTCATAATCGGATACCGTAATCGTGCGTGCAAAAACCTGGGCTGTTCCACTCAACATACGACGACATGCAATGAATTTCATACGCTCATCGAATTGCAGCATTGCAAAAGCATCATCCAAGTCACTAATCCACTTATTCACATCGTAATGGTCATCGGCTGTAAATTTAGACATCATTGATTCAATGACACTTACGTCAGTCCAACGGGTTTTTGCAGCAGGTGCTTGCTGTTGTAGCGTAAGTTGATTAATCTCTGCTTGAAGCATCAACAGTTCGCGTTTTTTACGCAATTGGATCAGCAATCGTTCGGTCTCATCTTCGTCCAAATTGTTTGAAATTGTAGCACTTGGAACAACGGTATTCATTTGCACGGTTGTTACAGCAGTGGACAATTGGGCACTTGTTGTAGCAGTAGCCGATGGACCACTTGAAACAACAACACTCATAGCGGGGGTAGTTACCAATGCACGTGTATCAGCAGTTGACAATTTAGCACTGACATAAGCGGCAGTTGTTGTTACATCTGTAAGCACATTTGAATTTTGAACACTCGTAGTGGCGATGAACGTAGGTACACTCGTAACAACAGGTTGAATTGATTGCACAATCGTAGCGGGAATTGAAGTTTGAGTATTTTTGTCGGCGGCGGCATCTGGATCTTCAAGGGCATTCGCGTTTTCCTCTTTTTCACTTGCTTTCGTTACCTCGGAAATGTATTCATCATATAGCGGTCGCAACTGGTTCATCGTGGCATCAGGATCGAATTGAATACCCGTTTGCAGTAGCACTTTCATGACTTGGGCACGTGATAACAAATTCGACATCGTGGCAGCAACAACAACAATCAGGAAAAAAAAACGTGGTAAATGCACTGTCTACAGAAAACGTGAAATGAAAAACGAAGAATTCTGGTTTCGGCAGTGTTTTTTTTTGTTTAATTATGCGGCAGTCGATTTAAATTAACCCGATCCCACTTCTGAGATGTGATGGCCGGAATCAATTAATTTAAATTTTTATTTCGTACGTGCGCAGCACGTCTCGCTTCGTTGACAGTCAGTTTAAAGAGAACGATAAAACTCATTCCCCCAGCAAAGCACACAAGACATTCCCAATTCACAATTGACACTTCTTACAGCAGTCGTTCATTCTATTACATTCATCGCATTCTCTTACATTCTATTACATTCTATTGCACTCTTATTATTATTATTTAATAAGACTATCTATGTCTATTTCGCCTTCATAGGTCTTAATCCGGAGGAGGTCTGCTAAATGCTGGTCCGTCATTCGCTTTCTTTGTTTGTTAAGTATAAGTTTCATCGACGAAAAGGCAGATTCACAGTTGTATGTCGATCCAAACATAGAATACAGTCTGTAAATCTGATCCTTTGTCTTTGGACACTTCTTTTCGTCGATTGCCCTCCAAAATTGTTCGCCAGTTAGCAACGGAATTGAGAAATCTTGTCTCATGTTAACTAACTCTGGTTGCAGTTCAGGGTCTTGCTTTTCAATATCGCAGATAAGGGTATATTCGTGCAGATCTATTATATTCTTTATAATTTCAAAATCTTTAAATCTTAAATGATAATCTGTGTATAAGTTTTCTAGTATGTTGCAGTATTCTATGTTCCTATCAAATGTTTTAAATTTGCTATAGATTTCTGTTACTTTTTTCAAATTTAAAAGATTTCCATTTTTTATTTCATTTATTAGAATTTGAATTTTCCGGCTGAAATGGTGTACTGTGGTTACTAATTGTGTTATTATCGGTGCCACAGAGGCAGTAAAATTTGTATTTGGTACATCTTCGTAGGAACTAACTGATTCAGCATTTTCATCATCCTCATGTGTCTCATGTCCATGGTGCAACAACAGTCTCTTTTGCAACTCTGCTTTACGTCCAGTAGTGGAAATATTTAGTTCACGTAGTGCTTGCTGCAATTCCCTAATGTTTAGTGTCAGTATTGCTTGTCTGTCCATTGTCGCAATAGACTGTTACAATTCAACTTTTCACTTATAATTAAAAGTATTTCTAAACAAACTGCTAGAAATGTAAAAGTTATGAATAATTTATGTGTTAAATATAACGATTTTATATTCGACTTATCTGCTTTCTACGTCCCACTTCTCTGCTTCTTTGTTCAACTTCTATGTTTCTGCCTTCAGCTTATTCAACTTCTCTGCTTCTCGCTTCACGTATTCAACTTGTCTGCTTCTTCCCTCAGCTTATTTGACTTGTTTTACTTCTCTTCTTTCCCCGTTCAACTTCTCTGCTTCGCGCTTTTAACTTCTCTGCTACTTCGTTGGACTTCTCTGCTTCTTCGTTCAACGTGTTCACCTTTCGTTACTTTCAAACTGTTGGTTGATGCCACCAATTGGTTTCTATTGCTTACTTCTTCACACGATCGCTGTTTTTTCTCTTACTCGAATTCGCTGCTACCACTTATCGCTGGATCTGTATTTCATACGAGTGGACTATATTAGCTGCTTTTTCGCCATTAATTTTGAAATGGCGACTTCGTATGACGACGAACAATCAATGAGGCTTCCCGAACTTCCCAGAATTTTAGAATGTTTGAGAATTTGGAAATTTTTATAGCGTTTGGAGACGCTGGCCGACACTTGAAATATGTTTGTGTATTGCACTGCGTTTGACGACGCTTACAATTACAAAATAACGGACGATTAAATGTTGAATGTTTTTATAGCGTTTGATGACGCAATTTTTCAATGCACAGCAACAAATGATTTTAAAACTTTTTTCTTTCACAATTCCACCGGTTGAGCCCCCAATTTGTAGGGGTGGATTCGTGTTTATTTTAAAAAGGTTTATCAGTTGATTTTAATTTTACAAAAAGTGATATTATTTGATTATACGAACGAATCTTTTTTAATTTTACAAAAACTGATTTTATTTTTACCAACTGCTTGCATGTACAATGGTGCTCGTCCACGTGTCGACTGACTGTCGTTTCCAAAGTCTTCGTTACCCGTTTCTTTGTCGCTACTCGTTGTCTGTTGTAGTCAGTGTTGCATGTCACCGTCCATACGCTAGTTGTCTATTGTACCCTGCGAGAAGCATACTGGTAAAATGACTAGTAAAACGACCTGGAGCCGTGACGGGGACTTTCCGTAAATCTTTCAGTCACACTCTTAAGAGCCATGGGCACTTTTTTGACCGTTTCTTTTCATTACGTACCTAATTGTGTGATTGTATATACCGTTCTTACTCAAAGCTTAGTAGCATAACAAAATGTATAGCTGCACCGCTCATTCACGTTATATGTGCCCGGTGTTTTACCAGTAAATTAACTAGTAGCTTTTCCGCAGATTTACTAGTTTACTGACGGTCATTTTTTGAGAAAATGTGTGGTGAAATGAGAGTAAAACTTCTAGTGATTTGACAATTTTTTTGACCGTCATTTTGCAGTTAAGTACAAAGTGAAATACTAAGGTTTTTTACTTGCCATAATGGAATACCGCAAAATATATTTAGAAATAAAAATCCATTTTTTTTGTATGTTTTCTTTTATATTAGTATTTTAAGAAAAATTTACAATTTTGTTATAAGTTTTTTTTGTTCAGCAAATAGCGTTTTTGCTTTTGCCTGTTGTGGCTTTGCTCAACGCTCTTTCAGACTTCCTTTTCGAAGTCGATGTGTCCATGCAGTTTGAAAATTTCTGAAACAAATAAAACATAATAACAGAAAACTTGGTAAATAAAGTTAACAATAGTATGAATTACCAAATAGAGCCACGCTAACTATTTTTAATTCTGAAAGCGATTTCTTCCCGCACCTCCCATCCCAATTGAACAAACTGAGGACTTCGTCGCCAAAAACTCGCTTCACAACCTCGCCAATATCCCCAGAAGTGCCCTTTAAAGTGAAAAGATATGTTATCTGCAAAGACATTTGTGATTTTGTTAATTCATAAACATGTGTACTCTAAGAAAAAAAAAACAAAACTTTTCTTTCATAAATTCATTTGTGCAATTTGGTTTCTGTTTTCCTGAGAAGCAGGCAATAGTGAAAGGAGTGGTTTTCGGAAAGCCAACAATTGAATCAAGAATGGGCCATAGGGCTCTGTTCGAACTTTTAAATAGCCTTAAGCCGTCGATTCCAACATCTATTAACACTTCACCTTTTTCATTCAAAAATGGAAATGAATTTGATTCAAAATGCTTTTGAATGCCAATATACGTAAATTCTCCGCCGGAGATATTCTTTATAACTGATTTAATTTTTGTTGTTTCAAGCACAGTTTTTGCAGACAAGGGCAAATCATGCACTCCTATTTTTCTTAAAACACTGAGCAAATCGCTCAATTTGTAATTCAATTTCACTTTATTTTATTAAAAGTTATTCATTCGTTCACAATTCGCAAAAGTTGTATTCTCACCTCCTTATTTCACTTTTTTTTTTAAATTAGAACGAGATAAGCACTTCACTCACCTTTCCATCCTTAAAATATCCTTATAATATTGCGGGATTCCAGCTGTTTCACGTTCTAGTCTATCAGGTAGTGGTGCCGAAGAACTCCCAGGATTATCGCTGGTGATTTCGCTCCATCCGCTGCCCAAGGGTAATTTGGGTTAGATAACGCTGCCCAAGGAAAATTCGTTCCTTGGTGACTTAAATCTTCCTCGTTAAGGCTGGAGTGTCCTTTACTGCATTACACTACTGTTTGTTTGTAAACTTTCGACTTAATTTTCGCGAGCCCCACGTTGGGCGCCAATTAAACGATTTAAATTTAAGGCCTTTATTTATTACAGTTCACTGGCTGTTCGTTTGACGTGAGTCCTAAAAACTAACTTTACAATGATTTCTTAGTCTACAACTAACCATCGGCGTCGCGCTGCGTTGCTACCGTTCTGCCACCGCTTTGCCTGCGCGAATTCTATTCTGCTGACATAGCGATTCGATGGAACATTTATAGTCGTTCACCGTGTGAACGCAGTTATGCTGACACAGCGGTTCACATGGAATATTTGGCAGTCGACTGCGTAAACATAATTATGTTGCCTCAGCGGCTCGTGTAAGGTATCGGATTACATTAGTGTGAGCGACCTGAGTGAAGGTTGCGTCGACGGATGTGTCGTCGACTAAATGGTCATCGTGAGAGTTAATTCACGATAACTTATATATTACGCATACTGCTCCAATCCTGGGGTCAAATCGTTATGTCCTTGAACGTATCACTCGTCACGTAAAATCCTGTATTTCGTATTATGACATACGTGATCGTAACGTAATTTTTGTATTTTAGTTGACATTAAAAATAAAAGTATTTTCAAGATTAAGGACATATACATATGTACATTTTTGAATTAAATTTATTAAAGAATACTTTATTCGATTTCTTATCGTTTGGTTGATTGCATTGAGGAGGTGTCCATTTCTTGTGTGTAATAAGAATCGCAATTTTGAGGTTCGTAACTTATTGTAAATTTTATGCAGATGTTATGTAATGCCTCACAAACGTTAGCAAATCTTCCACTTCTGTGAGGTGATACCTTCCTCTCTTGCCATATCTCCACCGTCTTTTGTTTGCTTTGTTGAACGATACATCTACAAAGAAAATTTTGTTAATGAGGATTCAAATTTTTTTTTATACCTACGCTATTTCTACGATCTCTTAGCTATATCCGCACTATTTTGTTTATCCCCATCATTGTCACTAGAGCTCAAATAAAAAAACAAAGTTGGATCCATTTTAATATTTAATTAGCTCTTGTTAGTTTATTGAAAATTTCGCGACAGTTTTGACAGTTCCACATCTATTGTGACCTAAAAATTACTTTTCATTTATTTTGTTTTTTGACGAGTTTGGTTTGTTTCAAATTGCCTACAATGCCACCATTATTATCAATCGGTAACGAACCAAATACTTTAAGATGTGCAACACTTGGTTTCCTTAGGGCAGCCGCATTAATTGTTATGTCCTGTGGAAACAAATGTAATAAATATTTACAAATCTATTATCTATCTATTTACAATCTTCCAAGACGTTTTATAAGCGAACTTTTTCTTCCGCGCATGCAGCAACTCATCCTTCCTCTCATTGTAGCACTTTAGGAATAGAAGTGTCTCGGCCTTTGTCCGAACTTTTCTTTTGCTGTATATACATATATAAGTGTATTTTGCACTAACTCACCTTCTCTACCACCACCAGATTTTGTTTTATCAAGGAAAAAAAATGAACTTGTATATATGAATATATGTATTTATGAACAATGGCTTCCACTTTATAAATGTATAAATGTAAAAAACTATAGTAGGTAGTTAAATTTGTATCACTCCAAAACTGGATGAAAACGGCGAAACTCGGAATAAGCGCTGATGCCGCTCGATGATGAAAAACTCAGGAAAAACGATGATTTTAAATTTGATATAATTTGGAAAAACGCTGAGGTTGCTTGGTTTGACTGTTCGTACACGCGCGCTCACTGCTAAGATCCAAAGCGAAGTGAGTTGCCGTTCTTTTTTTTCCTTTTTTATGTTTTATGCGGAATCAGCTGGATGTGTGTATGTAGTGCGGAATGTGGGTTGTAAGCCCGGCTGACTTGTAAAGGGAGTATGGTGAAGGTGCGTGTCCATGATATGAAGTTGGGTTGATGTGGTGTGTGTGCGTATGTACGGGGGAGGATGCTCATTTATACAATAAGTATATAATTTGTGAAAAGTTTGTTTAAAAATTCAAATTTATCTTTTCTCCATGACAAACATTTCGTCGCAATAAATTGAATATCAGCTGATTGTTATTGCCCGCGTTGCCAACATAATGCATATATAAGCGAAAATGTGAAATAAGCTAAATGCGTTTTATTTGTCCATGATTTAGCTATTCGCTTATGATGGTCAAATAAAACACGGCTATAGTATTTCGCCTTCATCCTACACTTGGCACCACATCAATGAGATTTAATATTTTTTTTCTCCGTGCACTTATTAATTTTACTACGCTCCTTTTTGCTATTTATTAAGATTTAATTTAAAAAGAACACACCGCTTTTTAGTTTTTAACTTTATTTCATTCACACTTTAGAATTCAGGCGGTGGCGCGACCGCATTGTACGTCTTCTTAACAACTGATGCTTAAACAATGAATCTTATTTCTAATACAAAAATGGATGAACCATATGGACCGTTACAATGATGTCTGCTGATAGACGCTTCGTCAATTAACAGCTGATTTGCAGTGTTGCCATCTGAACTACATTATTCGTTCAGTGACAATACTGCCACATGTTATATATATTATTTCTTCCTACATATACTTCTTTTGTTTGTTTGTTTTTTTGTTCGGTTTTTTCCGTGCTCTTCTTTCCTTCACCAGTGGTGAATCACCACTTTCTTACGCAAATGACTTTTTTTTGTCAAACATTTTTTTTTTTCATTTTCATAAAGCAGAACCGACAACAAATCTGTGTAGCGTACGAATCCTTACGTCTAATCATCCTAATCACGTCTTACCACATCTAATACGACGCCTCTAGGTGTTCTTATAACACAATGCAGATAAAATATTTGGTTTCTTCTGAAATCACAGATGACTGTGGCGCGCATACGAAAACGTTGCGTGAATAAAGTTTACACTTTATTATTTTCTAAAAAATATATTTTTAGCTCCGTAGAGCGATCTTTATTTAATCACTTAAACAGTGTGAATTTTATGAACAGAAAAGATGTTGTATACAAGCGGGTGCTTGTATTTATACAAAAATCTTAGCTTCAAAGTAATATATTTATCAGTTGTAGTTTTGTGGTTTCTATTCTATTGTGGAAAAGTACTGAAGTGGAAAAGTACTGATGTGGATGACAATTAGTTTAGTTACTTGGATAGTGTTATCTTATAGTAAGTGATGGCAGCTTATTGCTAGGCAGATGTATATGTGTGGTAGCTATTATCAGTTCAGTGTAAGTCATGTATTAACTCGTGTGTATTTCTCTTAAAATTTTGTTCCGTTAACTCGCTGAAGCAGTGACGTTGTATTGGCGTCGTTTCGCCTCTTCGTTTCACAGCTTCGTAGCAGCGCATGATATTATACTTATAAGCAGCTAAGTTTGCCTCGCTCGATGCACGTTTGAGCTTTCAACTTTCTGCCGCAATTAATTAATTACTTTATTATTTGCAGTTAGAATGTTTTTATTTTTCATCGACACTTCATTTACAATCATTTCACGATTTTTAGCATATGTGAAGTAGCATCCGAATCAACAAACCATTCATCTTTATTACGAATGTCGTGAGAAAGCAAAGATTCGAAAATAACATTTTTTTTTATTAATGTAATTTGCTTAGTCTTATTAGAACAATAACGAGCAAATTTACCAATTTTCTTACAAGAATGACATCGAAACTTATTAGAATTCACTTTCGAATTTGATTTTTCTTTCGAATATAGTACATTTTCACCACTGTTATTTGAACTAACAAATTTTACATCTTGCAACAGAAGAGTTTTGACACTATCGTTGGTGAATTTCTCTTTTGTATTTTCAACCGCAAGTACGAGTGTGTGAAATTCGTCCGATAGACCTGCTAACATTAACGAAGCTGTCTATATTGAGACCACCGTTTTTCACTTTAAGTGACGTCATCACAATAACATTAACATATTCTTGCAATCATACAAAGTCACTAAGCTGGCACTGCACTAATTGCTTCGAAAGTTCTACTTTCCGCGTAAGATCCGTGTCTTCATAAGCATAGAACAATGAATTCCACCCTTGATATGTCGTTTGAGCTGTGGCAATATGAGAAAAGTTATTAAGTTCAATCATCAAAGTTATTTCAGCCAATGCACGCTCATCACATTCTTTATCCTTGTCCGGTAGCTCTTTTTCAGCTACCTTCCAGCAATTTTTTAACACAAGATATGATTTTGCGTGGTGCTTCCAAATATCAAAGTATTCACGCCCCTTCAATTTTTGGAACGGGAAAGCTACCCCGTTTGTCGCCATTTTCTTCAAGCAACAAAATCCGAAATTATTTAGTTAAAAATAATCAATCTGCGTTTAACAGATACAAAAATGTTTAGTTTACATGATTTCCGACATATTTTCTATAATATTCTGTGTCTGTGTGCTGTATAAACGTTGCGTACAAGAAATTGCTGTACTTTTGCCGTTGCGCGAGTTAAATAATAATAATATTGTGTTTATTATTTTATCTATTTGTTGAGTTTAATATCTACACTTTCACGTTTGATGGCAATACTAAGACTAATAATTAAAGGCGAAGCGAGGATATCTGCTGCCTCTATTTATATGTATGCAGGATTATTAAATATAATGTCAATGATTTTCCGGTACACTTCTTCAGCTTACTTTATTCACTGTGTAATTCTTTATTGGCGATATTTTATAGTGCATATATGTAGGATAGCCCTTCCAAATACACGCACTTGGTTCAACTTTATAATTAGTATACACTTTTATTTACAATTCATAAATGTTAAATGTTCATGTATAAACTGAATATGTGAAGTCCGTCCGTTTGACCGTCCTATATGTGTGATGACTGTTTAACGACTGTGCTCTTGTCCTGTTTGTTAAGTTGGTTGTGCCCTATCAGTGCTTTTTGATTTTCATAAAGCAGAACCGACAACAAATCTGTGTAGCGTACTAATCCTTACGTCTAATCATCCTAATCACGTCTTACCACATTCTTCTGAAATCACAGATGACTGTGAATATGTGAAGTCCGTCCGTTTGACCGTCCTATATGTGTGATGACTGTTTAACGACTGTGCTCTTGTCCTGTTTGTTAAGTTGGTTGTGCCCTATCAGTGCTGCCTATTGGCATAGGTCAGTGTTGCCCTTTGTAAGTGAAGTGAGTATGCGTACGTATTAAAAGGTGTGTCCACTACGTGTTGTCTTGTCATCCCTTCCCACATATATGTAGTAATTGTTATTAATTGACGAATACTACGTTAGCAATGTGTTAATTTATTTATTAATATTTCGACAGTTTATTTTGTACAAATATATATACATATATAGTAATTTCACTTTTATTTTCAATTTATTTTTAGACGTAAACTGCTATAAATACATGCCAGAGTTATATGTAAATGTTCGGTATCGGTATATATGTGTTCTATTCCACTTTTCATTTTCAACTGCCGTCTTTTGCCACGCGTTCGTCAGGTTCAACATTGTCAGGGTTGCATTAAATATGTTCGTTCAACATTGTCAGGCTTGTATTAAATATCTAAGTCTTTCGTCCACTGCGGTGTTGCCTTCCCACATATATTATATAATTAATATGCAAAATGAAGCAACGATCGCTTAAAGTTTAAACACTTTGTCTTTATAAACTGAATATTACCCGGCCTCTCGCGAGGCGGGACGTCTTTACGATCTTTACAAGGTGACGTTACAATCAGGAATGAATAATAATTTCCTCACTATGATGGACGCTAAGCCAAGCTTAGTAAGCCTTAACGCCCACGAAATCTTGTAATCCACTATTTCGAATCCACTATTCGATGTTCGAATAAGTGGTTGCCCATTATTTATTAATTATGATAAAATTCGGATGTTAATTCTAATCCCACATGTATCTGAGTAATGCTACAATAAGATATGAATATTGGCTCTAGTTACGCCAATGGAAAAGTACCAAAGTGGTGTTATCGCTTGTGGCTATGCGGTGCTGCTTCATGTGCAGAGTTCGTAATGTAGGCATTAACTTATTTGTTTAATTGTCTTTCTATCTTTATTGTGATAATTTAATACTCTTCTTTGATTTTTGAGTAAAATATCTTCTATTTCCGGATACTTTTCCCGATTGAAGAATACATCTTCCAGTTTGTATACTGTAGTTGAATGGATAGTTTTATTGTACTTTCGTACCGCGTTAAACAATTCTTCGTCAGGAGCTGTTTTGTTTTCGCTAGCTAAGCTTGTCGAAATTTCGATTAGCATACTGTGAACCTGTTTAACTTCACCGTTCGTTGTTGAATGTACACTCATTTTACTTTAAAAAGTT
Organism: Bactrocera dorsalis; assembly: GCF_023373825.1. Classification (NCBI taxonomy): domain Eukaryota; kingdom Metazoa; phylum Arthropoda; class Insecta; order Diptera; family Tephritidae; genus Bactrocera; species Bactrocera dorsalis. The sequence continues at coordinate 31,165,969 of NC_064303.1, read as the reverse complement.
TGCATCATTTGTTTTGTGATTTGATTATCTCTTGAATCATATTTAGCATTGAATCCATAAGTTGTGTCATACATTGGGTAAGGTTGAAAATCATAGCTTCAACGCTTCCATTTGGTTGGTTTTGGAGCAATTCCATTTGTGCAGTATTGCTTTTCACAACGTTTGCATAGCTCCCTTTACGATTTACTGGTTTTGAAATATGGGACATTTCAATATTTTCATTAGGAGGTTACGACGTGCTTGAATCCGACAGACAGTTATATTCTTTATACACATTGCAACCCCTATAGTTTGCAGTGTGATTTCCCCCACAATTACTAGATTTTTTATTTAGATCCTCTTTTTTGATGTAGGATGTAAATCACCACACACCACACAGACACTGCGTATAGTGCAATATGCTTTCGTGTGTCCATACTCTTGGCAGTTTGTACATTGTACTGGACCATTTCTCTTATGTGGTTCCTCAACAGTGATTCTGCGATGAAGCAGATATTTTAAGTTATAAAGAGGGTGTGTTGCGTTTTTCTTTGTTTGATTAGAATTTGGCATCAATTCAATTTTAAACATTGGTTGCGGGACTTTGTTCCTGTTAAAAATATTTACTACTCATTTTATACTAAAACCTGAAAACTCTATACCTTTTATGACAGTAAATGTATGGAAAACCGTGAATTGTTGGGCTCCTTGGTCGGAGGCTGCACCAAGTGTATATATAAAACAAATCGAAACTAGGTTGGATGAGGTGCGAAAATCAAAAATGATGACACACGATGGTTGTGAAAAACTGAGAAAATTGCTGCGCATCGAAAATCAAAAAGTCCGCTGATGTTGCACGCTTCTTTCAGGACGAGCCCTTCTTTGCTCGTTGGGCTGTGGAGAGTGTGGTCTCCAAGTATGGAGAGTGTGCCAGTGTTGCTTTTTGAGTGTGACAGAGTTGCTTGATGAGTGGTGTGTTGTGTGGTGTAGTGGTGTATGAGGGCGGAAAGCTTAACTCATTTAGCCAGGCACTATGTGAAAATTGTTTGTGCCTATTATATTGCTTATTTTGGAAACAATCGCATTTGAGCTAAGCTCACGCAAATATATTGGAGGTGGTTTGGCAAGAAATATTCAGCTGAATTAAATACTGAATATTGCGGTTGAAAATACAAATATATGAATCCTTATTGTTTGATTATTACTCTTCAACTAACTTAACGATTATCAAAAATCTGTTAACAACGTTGAGTTCAAAATTAAAAATCTAAGTATTTAAAATCAGTAGTAAATCTTATTCGAGAGTGAGTGCGAGAAAAGAAAGAGTTTAACATATTTATATATAACTGGCATTCACGACTGTGGTGGTACTCTTTGCATCGTCGTTTGCTTGCTTAGTAAGGCAAATCGTTGCCATTCTTCTTACTATTTGGCGTACCTGGTTGAAATTTTTTGGTATTGACCGCTGATTTAATAGGACTCGGTTTCCTTTTTACATTAATGTAGCGATCAATACCAGACTGAACTGATGGCTTGTTACATTCTCATCTTGCATTTTATCTTCCTTTGCTATCCGGGTGATTGCTAGTACCTGCATGGTGGCTGCTGTCAGTGGGTTTGTTGTTGCCCGATTGCTGTTTACTGGTGCTTCTGCTGATTGCGCTTGCTTAGTCTCCCTCTCACCTGATCGCTGCGATGACTCATCATCGTCGTTACATTTGTTTTTGCCAGGAGTTGCTTTTGTTGGCTCGACAAAGCTGAAGTAGGCATTTAAAGTATGCTTACGGTTTTGCTGGTTATGAATTTCAAATGTACTACCAAAAGAATTAAACTAAATACTTGATTGTCATTTCCAATGATTTGCCACTTCTGTCCCGTTTAGATTACAGGTTATTAGTTTGGATTTTTCTAATATATTTTGTCTCCACCTGAATCGATCAAAAACTTCATCAAGGCTGGCGTGTCATAAACGTAGAGTCGGTAAAAGCTTTTTTGTATCAGAGTGTTTGCCAGTCTTTGATACTGAATTAGCTGGACTTGCCTAGTGTGAGTGGTTTCCTTGCTTCGGCTGTGGGTAGGAGCATGGCTGACGACATTTGGTAGCCTTATTACCAAACTTGCCATGATACCAGCAAAAGTCCTGTGCATTGCGTTCTACTGATCTGTTACGCGCTACACATACTGAAATAACCTCCTCCTCTGACTCCTCAAAACCAATTTCTTGCATAACCTCAGTATGTTGCTGTGACTGTAACTCTTCACGTCTCTCTCTTCCGACTCTAGACCCATGGATTTCCCCAGAGATACAATCTCCTCCTCTACTGAAACATTGGGCTTTATTAGATCGGAAAATGTTTTAATGTAATCCTCAGCTGCCTTCATATCTGAACTTGCTACCTCACCATGTCTGACAACGGAGTGAATACCGCTTTACCTTTTAATTCAATTATTATCTAAATACAGTATAATATGATCTCTAATTTTACGACCAATTTAGTTAATTGAGTCTCATTTCCCGTACGTATTTCTGTATTATTGCTTTCATTTAAAAAATATTTGCAATATGTTGAATTTTTAAACTGTATGCAGTTGTTATGCAACGCTGGACATACATTGCCGAACTTTGCCACCTTTTCAGGACTATACCGACTTCTTTTATCATTACTGAGAATTTTTCACCGGCCCACCGGCTGATTCAAGCATTGATGGTACTGCGGTTGATAAACGCCCGTTGAATTTTATTTTCCTATCCGTTGAAAGTAAATGCGTCTTTGGTCAACAACCGGAAAATTTAACGTGGGATCCTACCTGCGAAGGTCTAACTCCACGGTACTCAAAAAGTACAACGGATCAAATCAATGCGTTGATCAGCGCCCTGAAAATGCCAGGCATTTCCAGTACCAATTGGCAGTGTGGAATGGACACACTAACCACCTTGGTAGGGTTCGAGGCCCATCTAAAACCTCTGCTGTACTATGGGTCCGACACCCGGTTGCAATGCAACTCCACATCAAACTGACAAAATGTCAATTCTACCCGCAATTGGGTATAAACCACAACTCCCCGAGGGGCCTGTCCGCATGAGCAGGTTGGAGTTACCTCCAAGGGCTCCTGCTCCCCGTGGTACCAGAATTAAGTCTCCGGTCAGACTTCGTAGCCGAAACTACTACCAGTTGAGCTTCCATACTGCTCCGGACTGGTGGCCAACAAAGAATATGAGGTTTGGACCCCACTGTCACATCTAATACACACAACATAAACACACACCAACCATACTAAAAACTAACCCTAACTCACAGTTAAACGCCTTCGCCGCTTAAACAATTCACGCGCATACAACCCTAACAACTCGGTATTCCGATTGGTGGAGATCACACCAATAACATCTAAATGTGCATCAATACAGCTAATCCCAATACCACCCAGATTCTTAATACCTGAGTACATCGGGCATTCTGCAATAACATGAACCCAATCCTCAAACCGCGTCCCACACAAATACCATGACCCATCAGAAAGGTGCTTGTGATTCAAAAATGCATTCAGAGACCCATGCCCGGTAAACAAAAAACCCAGACTTAGACAAAAACTAAAATCTTGGGTTATCCGCAACAAAACCCAACATCCCGAATGTACTCATACGTCACACGGCCATTGGGACAATTGTCCCAACGTTCTTGCCACCTACACCCTAACCCTATCATCTAGAAGCCTCTTGCTCCCTAGATAACCCTCCCTCTCCACATCATCGTCAGAGATCCAATCACACCGCAGCAAGGAAACACTCAAAGCCCTTCTCAACCTGAATGCAACAGCACGCTGTATGACAATCAGACCAAGATGGGTGTGCTCCTAACAAAACCTGCATAGCATCCGTCGGAACAGTGGGACATACAGGCCGACATCATACAACGTGGCAGCGAGAAGAGTTTTTGGCGACCCGAGACCGTCATGCTGACTTCCCACCCATACAGCAGCTCCATAAGTGACACAGGCCACAACACAAGCCACGATATATGATGCGAACAGCACGACGCCGAGACCCCAATCACTCCTCAAGATGCGCCCGTATTTTGCCTATGACCGCCAGTATGCGCTCCTTAACCCTAACCAAGTGTGGAGTAAAACACATTCTTTCACTCACAGTCAGTCCCAGATACCTGACTTGCGTCACATATCTGATACTGACCCCATTCACAGGACACAATCGGTGGGACGAACCGGCGACAATCTACTTTCAGCAGCATTGCCACCGTTTTCTCCATCGATATGTCAACCCCCACACCTAACCCCCAAGAACTAACGATCTCCATGAGATCTCCTCCCACCCGCTCTAAATCACACCTTGAGCGACCTTCAACTATTAGAAGAAAGGTCGTCCGCATACGCACAACACCTACAAAATGGCTCGAGCTGCCCAAGCAAAGTGTCCATCATAAGGTTCCAAATATATATGTATGGACCACAGATGGAACCCTGCGGGCAGCACGAACCACTTCAATCTCCACACTATCATTCATACCAACCAGAGAAGACTTTCTGTCCGAAAAATAGCTCCGCCAAAGAGCCCACTTTCCGAACAGCCAAGCTCCTCCAATCGTTGCACCACTCGATCCTAGCTTCGGTAGTCAAACGCCCCCTTAAAGTCTACAAATATGCCAAGGACATATTTGCTGACATTATCCCTAACAGCACACCCTGAACATATAACCACGCATCCTCTACACTGCGTCCTTCCCTGAACCCAAACTGCCTATCCGACCACATACCCAGCGTTAGCTCCTGAAGCCGTTCCCACCATGACCCTTTTCCAGCACTTTTTCAAGTACTGGAAGGAGACTGATGCCCAGATAAGAACGAGGATCGCTCCTGATCTTATTAGGGGACTTCAGGAGAGAAACAATCCTAGCACTTTTCCACTCACGTGGAAAGTATCCCTCACACACGCAGTTATCGTAAATGGACTGCAGGTATTCCGGAATGAACTTCCACAAGCTTTTGCACATCTCTCCATTTCAAACCATCAAAACCAGGAGACCGTTTAGACCTGACCAGGCCAAAGGCGTACCCAACTCCCCATCATCTAATGGAGGGACAGGCACCTCTTGTGCTTGAGGTACCTGCACCTCCGACCTAGGAAAAGAACGCACCTAACAGAAACCCCCGCACACTCTCTCCATGACGATAACAAAGTGCCACCGACACGAAGAGAGGAGATATCCTGAATTTTGCGACCCCGGCAGATCTTATAGACCTGACCCCAGGGGTCGTTCCTATTCTCCCTAACGAAACTCCTCCACTCATCTTCCTTAATTTTAACTAACATATCCTTATATACCCTACTCACACAACTAAACTCATACCTAAGCTGGGACAACCTATCAGAATTGGACCGCCGGGCACGCTGAAACTTTCGCCTCAAACCGCCTGACAGCCCTCCTCTTCAAGGTTAGCTCACGCGTCCACCATTTAATTTTACTAACCCTACAAGCCCCACACCTACCAAAAACCCTATCATTAACCCTCCAAACTACCTCATAGAGACGAGCAATTTGCTCGTCAACCCCCAACTCCTCAAACTCTCGAAGCGGTATACTAAAATACCGCTTCCCTAACGGAGAGTCCATATTGGTTCCAGTCAGTACCAGCGGTTACGCCATCGCCGCAATGGACTCTCATAAGGGGGGGGAGGAGACCGAGGGGTAACCACAATTTGAATCAAATTATGATCACTCAATCCCCACTCCCCCCTTACCTCCCACCTAACACTAAAGGCCCTACTTACTGCCTCATTCATAAGCGTCACGTCAATATCACTCACACCTCTAGGCCCATCGAAAGTATACCACTCACTGGGCCTCATTCATAACGTGGAGGCTATTAGCGACCACCCATTCACTTAATGCCTCACCCCGACTGTGGCTCCGATATCCAGACGAATGCCGGGATAACTTACTGAACCACATCGGAGATGAGGCATTCGCATCCAACCCTAGGATAAATGGACTACCACCTACAAGAAGTAGAAGCATATCCATGTATCCTAGGTAGGGCTCTAGAGGCTCGCTAAATTTGCAGTACAAACTAGCCACAACCATTCTACCGAACACCCCCTCAATAGCCACACAAAACACCCAGCTGTGAAGAATCCAAAACTACACAATCCATAGCTTGGATTATTCACAACTATTGCAGCATTAACCCCAAGGTCCGAAAAGACCCTGAAACCTCCAGGAAGACTCCAACCACACCATTAGTGGCGTAGGGCTCCTGGAGTAAGGCAATACTGCACCCACCCTCACTCATACAAACCCCCAACCCACACATCACGGCGTACGAACCCCTGACAGTTTAAACTGTATAAACCCCCCCAATCAATGTCTGGCGAGGGCACGCTCAACAATGCCACAGTAAATCGGGCAGAACAGCTGACATCATAAGATGTTCAGCTGGCCTACCCTTGAATGCACAGTTGCGGCAATGTGGTGCATTGACACAAACTGGCAACCCTGTGGCCTTCCTGACCCGCACCTCCGACAGACATCAGACTTAGCCCTACAATCACGCACTCTGTGATCAAAACCCCATGCACCGGAAGCAGCCAGCAACAGGGCTGTCCAGTCGCACCCGGAAGGAAAACCACTTAATGTACACCCGACCTACCTCCAAGAGAGCGGACATCAACTTGTCCGTCCCCTCAAGGACGACATTGGTTCTACCATCAGTGGCCACCGTCTAGGGGCGACTGACCATCCTTACATCAGACTTTAGGCGCCGCCGGGCTGAACTCCCGGAGGTTCCAACGGAATAACTCCTCCATGAATTCCTCATGAGGGATTTCCGTATGAACCCCCTGAACCACAACCCGAGGACCCAACTTCCGGGTGACAGTGACGTCCAACCCCACCTCCTCAAACTTCTTGTTCTTCACCACTCTTTCCCTCTCCTGAGCAGAAGGAGTGCGAAGAATCGCCCCACCCCCCTTAAAGGGCCGAACATCATGAACCCTCACACCAAGTGAGGGACTCACCTCCTCGACCACCTTCTTAATAATCTCCTTAGAGGAAGTATCAGGCCCCTTACTCCTCACAACCACCGACCAAGTCTCTACCGGCTTCGGCGCAACCGGTGCATTCGCCTCAACACCTGAGCTGCAGGCGCTGGCATCGGTGCCGACGGAGCCGGCATTGACGCCGGCCGGCGTCAAGGAGCATCCCCCGCAACTTCCCCCTAAGGGCATCAACCTGCCCGCGAAGATGGGCATTCTCGGTAATGACCGTCATCAGGAGCGCCTCATATTTAGAGGCAAACTCCAGCAGCCCCTTCGCAACCTCCTTATCAAAATTCTTTGCCCCAAAAACTAACTCACTCAGCTCCCCGTTTAATTTCTTCGCAGCCACAACATGGCTGGCTACCCCCCCCCCAACTCCAAACGCTTCCTCCTCACCTTACCACCATCACGCTTACCATCACCAGACTTGGCTGGGTGAGCAACCACTTGTTCAGCGGTGCCACCCTTTACCACCCCCACTACCCCTACCACTCCCACTCCCACCCCCATCACTACGCTCCGCACCTGGAGACGACAAACGCGCCTTACGTTCGGTGGCGACCTCAAAGGAGGTCCCATCCCCTCCTCCCCGGATGACATGTCTGCCACCACGGTTGCAGACCCCGAACTATCAATCCCAGCGAGGGAATCACCCTCTTCTTACGTACCAGAGGCATCCCTGCCTTCCGAACTGACCTACCAAGCAGGCTGATCCGCCGGCAAACAAAAACACCAACGCAGAAAGAAACCACGAGCACAAGAAAAAACCCGGAACAGCTGCTCGCCGGGCGCGTGTGACTGAACACGTAGAAAAAAAACCTCTCAACCGCGCAAGAATGTTCAGTGGCAGTCGCCACCCAACCGGTTGACTAACGCGAAAAAAAAAAAAAAAAACAAAACGCGAGGGCCACCACCCACAAACCAAGCACAAGGCCTGAAATGGCCACTCAAAACGGGTGGCCGGACGGAACTTTGTCCCCGTACCACCCCGAGTCGACCGATGCAGCAGTGCACCAAGTCACACCGTGGGCACAAAAGCTCACTACCACGACCAAACAAGTCGCAAAGTTAATTTTCCCACACAAGGACAGGCACCAACACCTTTTGAACAAAAACTGCCCAAGTCCCCTCGCAACAACGGGTAACTGAACGCTGGACGCACAGCACAACTCTAACTTAGCAGGCAATTCAGCCGGCAGAGGATACCACGACACGGGTACAGCACTGAAACTGTGTGACAGCTCAGCACCTACAACCGTATGGCAGTCCACGCAACCGCAAAAAACCACTTGTGGCAAAAACCACTTTGCCCCCAAACCCAACAAAAAAACTGTCTGCACTACTACCCGCCTTACAAATTCAAAACCTGAAAAAAAAACTGCTATAAAAAAAACACCTCACTCGAAAAACCTACTCCACCAAAAAAACACTTGCCTCAAAATTTTGTGCAAGCACACACACCCAAACAAAACTACCTGTACGCAACAAAAAGCTACTCGAGCACTTGTGAAAAATTGTGTATGAACAAATAAATGTTTCACACACACAAACAAGTTTTCACTTGTTATTTCACAAGGCCTACGATTCAAAAAGTGTGAAAAAATTATTAAAAATTAATTACAAATGGTCACCCAAATGAAAAATTATGCCTATCTTGGCCTGCACCAATACAAAACTAGGCCTACCAATGCCCAACGAACACAAATATGCTTACCCACAGATAAACACAAGCACCAAGCACAATTCCAATAATTACCTATATTATTCAGCGTTTTTCTATATTTTTCAATTCAAAAAACTCGGAACTACACAAGCACACGTCTGCTCACTATGAAACACAATTATAGAATGGCCAGTCTAAACCGCTTCCTGAATCTGTAAATGATTTAAAATAATAAGAGCTATACATAGTTAAACGGTATATTTAAAAGTTTTCTTACGCTGCTTCAGCCAAACCCATGAGATTGCTTTTATCACGAAACTGAACCTTATGGCCATTTGGCGATATTTTTCATCTGAATCAGATGAACTTGCATAAAAAAACTGATGCGTGGAGTCCCTACGCACGGAAGGAAGTTAAACTTCTTGGTGATATTCGAAGAAATGCATATCATTTTGTATGAAAGAAAACTAGCGAGAGGGAAAGGATAAAAATATGGTTGAGTGACCAACACTTTCTTAAATTCACATTTTATAAATTTATTATGCAGAATTTATAAAGCAAAGTCTAAATCAATTATCATTTCTGGGTTCTGTATTTACAATTGGATTATGATAACTAAAATACGATATGAAATGTCTTACATCTATTTTATCTATTTTTCTCGCGAATACCGCATCAATAGTCGTACCTCCTTTTGTCGTATGATCATTTCTTCCATTGATCATTTCTAATGAAAATTTCTCTCTGAGGAATGCCAGTAATGGTTCAGCTTCTGGCAATGAGAAATTTACATTGAAATCTCTAGCAAGGAGTACCGGTTGTTCGCTATACTCTCTCTGATATTCCACAGCTGTTTTTCCTCTTCCTCGGTTGGCTGCCAGCTATCATTTCCAATTCCTCCTTTTCCCGCTCTGCTTTCTTTCGTGCTCGGTATTCACGATAATATTGTGCTGTTTTCCCTCCTCTTGAAACACGGGCTGCACTGTCTTTTTCCGCTCTAAAATCAATTTAAAATCAAACCATTAAAATTTTTTCCAATCCAATATTAGTTTCAAGAGCATTGAATGCACAAGGTGCATCTATTACGGACAATTGAAATATTCAAGAGAAACGTACCATCACATTTATTATTCTTATTTATAACAACTTTCATATCGACTACTGCTTCCACGCAAATTCGAAGTTGATCTAAAATAAATAAATAAATATAAGCAAACATACAATAGTATACTATACTTATGTACAGCCTTGGCCAAAAGTATTAGGCACCCCACTAATTACTGAATTTTTTGTTTTAACAACTGAAATAATGAAGTTTTATTAGTAAAACAGTGAAAATACAATGAATTAGTGATAATAACATTAATATTTAGTAGGTCCACCCTTCGATTTAATAACGGCAGCAATTCTCTTAGGCATGCTCCGTACAAGCTTTGCACATTCGTCCGCACTTATAGCGTACCACTCGTTAATTAAGGCATTCTTTAAGGTAGTTTTTGATGTTACACTGTGTTCCTTAATCTTGCGTTTTAAAATAGCCCACATGTGCTCAATGGGATTAAGATCTGGAGACTGTGCAGGCCAATCTAACAAAACAATGTTGTTATCTTCAAACCAACGCATCGTAGTCGCTGATTTGTGAGAAGGAGCATTGTCTTGCTGAAATTGAACCCCGTCTAAATTAGTATCGCCGAAAATGCGCGTTAACGAAGGCAGTAAAACAGCTTCTAATACATTTATGTACTTTTGACTGTCCATGCGACCCTCGCAAACGAACATTTCGCCGACACCATCAACAGCCATGCAGCCCCAGATCATAATACTGCCTCCTCCATGCTTAACAGTGGGTACAACGCAATCTGGATGATATTCTTCCCCAACCCGTCGCCTCACGAACGTCGCACCAGGTGTTCCAAATATCTATAAAAAAGAAAAAATAATGTTTTCATAAGATTTGTATTATGTCTTTAAAAATGCTCTAGGGTAAAAAGCTATGGCTGTTAATTCTTTAAGACGATCTAAACTAAGCTTACCTCGAAGTTTGATTCATCAGACCACAGAACATTCGACCAATCTTCTTCCGTGAAATGTTGGTATCGGCGAGCCCATTCCAAACGATTTTTCCTATTCTTTTCTGAGAGCCACGGCTTCTTTCGGGCTTTACATCCTTTTAAACCTGCTTCCAGAAGTCTTCTTCTAGCTGTTCGAGCACTAACTGGTTTACTAAATTCATCCGAAAGGACAGCTGCAAGGGCAGAAGAAGATTTTTTGCGATCCTTGAGAGACTCGCGTATAAGTATTCGGTCTTCTCGTTTACTGGTTAGACGCTTTCTTCCACTTTTTGATTTATTATTGTGGGATTTCGTCTCCACAAATCGTCTGATAGCACATTGGACCGCGCACTGCGAACATCCAAATTGGCAATCTCAACCTGAGACTTACCTTCTTCACTTAAAACTTGAATTCTAACTCTATCGTCGTAACTAATTTCACTTTTTTAGGCATTTCGGTAAATATGAACTGTTTTTGTAAGATTAGTAACTTTTCACTAAATGTAATTTACACTTTCACTCTCAAATTTTAAATGCGAAAATATTTTGTGAATTTCTTAAAAATGACAGTTTTTAGTTTTAGCTTACCCAGAGTGCTATGACTTTTAATATTACGCAATTTATTCGTTTAATCAACAGTTAAACACCCATGTAAGACATTTACAAAAAGAAGTGGTAACTTTGATAGCCACATTTGAGAATATTTGTATTTTAATGGGGTGCCTAATACTTTTGGCCAAGGCTGTATATAAAGTTCAGATGATTAAAAAAAAGTATTTAAGTTGTCTTTCTCTGGAATTGCTTCTAAATCTATCTCACTGCTTAAAACACCTTTTTCTATTTCTACCACATGCTTATCTTTTTTCCATTTTTTATTTTCTTTAATTTGCACAGTTTTCTCCGTATTTTCCGTGATTTTCAATAATTTTAAATATCCTTTCCGCGTATTGAAGGCGCTTCAAATGCCTTTTACTTTACATTTCCTCACTTTTATTCACTTTTTATTTACACGATTTAAAGGTTAATATTACAAATAATATAATTACCAAACACGACGCGATGCTGCATGAAACTATAATGCCGAAAAAGTACGACTTGAAAATTACGAATAAAACGCTTTCTCCATATGTAACGGATAAACATTTGTCGCGAAGTTTACAAATATTTTTACAGTAAATCATGCTTGTGATGATCGACATGTATGTGGGGTTCGTCTCTCCCTCCCTCTTTAATTATAATAACAACGTTCAAAATAAGTATTTATGTTTTTAGTTATAATATATTTATTCGTTCAGTTTATAGTTATAATACACATATTTCTTCCTTCACTCTTTTAGTTCTTGATTTTTAGTGTCTATTTGCTGCGCGCGTCTAACTTTTAACTCTAACTTCTGTTCGCTCACCGAAATGGGAGCAACCCACGATTGCACAATTAACGCTCTTGTGAAGCACCTCCATGAAGTTGTCTACATCGTATTCCATGAAGCGCTTCTGCTCACTGGTATTGCTCTGAAAAGCTGGTCCTTCCGTACAACTTGTGGCCATTGCTAGTTAATGAACATTCCTTCCTTTGTAATAAAAAAAATATTGAATAAAATGTGTTAAATAATTAAACAATTAACGCTCTTGTGTGGCATTATACTCACCTCCATGGAGTTCTCTACATCGTATTCCATGAAGCGCTTCTGCTCACTGGTATTGCTCTGAAAAGCTGGTCCTTTCGTACAACTTGTGGCCATTGCTAGTTAATGAACTTTCCTTCCTTTGTAATAAAGAAAATATTGAAAAAAATGTTTTAAATAATTAAACAATAAACGCTCTTGTGAAGCATTATACTCACCTCCATGAAGTTCTCTACTTCGTATTCCATGAAGCGCTTCTGCTCACTGGTATTGCTCTGAAAAGCTGGTCTTTCCGTACAACTTGTGGCCATTGCTAGTTAATGAACTTTCCTTCCTTTGTAATAAAAAAATATTGAATAAAATGTTTTAAATAATTAAATTCAACTCGACTTTTGCTTTACTGTTTGAAATGACTGGCATTTGAGACGATGAAATATAGTTTTTTACAAATCAGAAAAGAAATTCGAAAAACTTAAATCGAACTGTAAGTTATCAATCCCTCAGATACCGAATATGTACTCGTAGTGTCCAGGCGAGATCAAAATATTTGGAAAACCTCTTCCGTAATTTTTCATCGAGCTGAACTGCCATGCTATTCAAAGCGATTTTTTTATTTTGGCTCAACTTTTGCAGTTTATTGCTTAATGTCATATACGGGGGTAAGAGAAATCCAAATTTAATATTTTGCTCTCCTTGGAGGAAGTCCAAAGTTTCGGCTATTGGTTCCACCAGCATTTTATAGGACTCTAATTACTGGATATCCCCTGCTGTGTGTTTAAGACATCTTTGTGCTGTAGTAACTTTACGACGGCATCATATAATGAGTTCCATCTAGTTATTACAGGCAGAACCAATGATGAACCAATGGTACTCACTATTACCTCCGACGATTTAGGCCAACTGGATTTCTTCCACAGGTTATTACATTTTTCAAATATCTGGAAATATTGTATGATACAGTGTTTAATTTTAAATTAGGGAAATAACGCATATACATGCAGATTACCAATTAAAACATTTCTTCCAAGAAGACAATTATTAATTTTCTTAGAATAGCTCTTGCTTTTGCAGTGTTTGGCGGTATGACCAAGGCGTTGACAAGTTTTGCACCGCATTGGGTTAGGGTAGTAGGGTTTCACTTTAGCGCTACGCCAAGAAACGTCAACTTTATCTGGTAGCTCGAACAGATCAAAAGTAAGTAGCACAACTCCAGTGAATTGTGAAACTCCTTCCGCAGTTTTCGAAACTTTGTTCACTCCGACTACGCCTTGGTTACTCATATTTTCAATTATTTCTTTTTCACTGACATTGTTTAGGCAGGGTGCAGGTATTTTACAACAATTTCGCACACACCATGTAGCTTTTTAGTTGAAATGAACCTTTGGGCAATTTGGCTGTTTTTCACAAGCAGTAGCAGATTGCCAGCACGTAATTCAGAAATCGAAATAATTTCTTTACAATAGCTCCTAATGCTTTATGTACGGCGAAACAAGAATAATTAGAGATAGGTTTCGTTGAATCGGAAGCACTAACAATAATAAATTTCGGGATTTTTTTTTTTTTTTTTTGTAACAATAACTTTGTAAAACTTATACTTATAATATATGCAAATAACTCACTTTATACAGGATTTTTCGTAAATGTTGTCTTCTTCTTGTAGGGATTTCGTGCCAATAACTCACTTTATGCAGGATTTTTCGTAAATGTTGTCTTCTTGTAGGGATTTCGTGCCAATAACTCACTTTATGCAGGATTTTTCGTAAATGTTGTCTTCTTTTTGTAGGGATTTCGTGCCAATAACTCACTTTATGCAGGATTTTTCGTAAATGTTGTCTTCTTCTTGTAGGGATTTCGTGCCAATAACTCACTTTATGCAGGATTTTTCGTAAATGTTGTCTTCTTTTTGTAGGGATTTCGTGCCAATAACTCACTTTATGCAGGATTTTTCGTAAATGTTGTCTTCTTCTTGTAGGGATTTCGTGCCAATAACTCACTTTATGCAGGATTTTTCGTAAATGTTGTCTTCTTTTTGTAGGGATTTCGTGCCTATAACTCACTTTATGCAGGATTTTTCGTAAATGTTCTTTCTTCCACTAAGATTTTTGTTTTTTACTACCTTAATTCTTTAAGGATAGTATGTTTCACTGCCTTAATTCTTTAAGGAGTTTTTTTTTATTTTTTTTTTTGTAAAAAAAAAAAAAATTATTTCTCGCAATTAAGACTAACGATTTCTTCGTTGATACGTCGGTAGTTTCATCAACAATGAACGAAAATTTTATTTGTTTTAATTTTATCCCTTGCCTTATTACCTAAATAAATAAATAAATATTTTCTTGTGCAAAGAGGAAGAAAATGTGAATGTATATTACCTAAAATTTCCGCTACATTTGCTGACTTGGTTCTTGCCATTTGAAGAGCAGCTGCAATTTTTGAGTCCGGGCAGCATTCTTTAATAAGAGACGGCAAAGAATCCATCAACAGAAATGGCAAATTATGATATATCAAAAACATGACCAATGTCAGTTCAGCTTGACCCACTTGCTGGGAAAGTTGCTGCTTTTCCACATTCATGCATGATTCGATGTTAACTTGATCTTTTTTACGCTCAACATTTTGCAAGTGGCAGGATAAATTAGAATGCTTGTTTAAGTACGTCACGTTATTTGCAATTTTCTTTTCGCAGGCTATACCAAAGCTGGACCCATCGTTGTCTTGCAGCCAAGGAAATTTACTTAGCCAAGCTGACCTAAACTTTCGTTTAGTTTTTTTTGCTTGTGCTTCATGAGTGTCGCTATCAAGTATGAAAAAATAAGCGTTTGGAATATAATAATGTTTCCAAAGAACTAACCTGCTTTCAGTATCAGATAGTGAGACAATTATTTCCAATGGCTCTGACGGCTTGTTTTTTTTAATCAAATACGTCAATAACGGGATTATAGCTACTTTCTTCAAATCATAGCACAGCATACAAACGTCAAAAGTGAACAGTGCTGCCACTTGCATTAATAACATGACTATGAAATGTATAAGTGCTTAACAGTGCTGTCACTTATTTAAATTTATTTGAAGTACTTAAAATCAATAAATAATACACTTCAATTTAAAAGATCTAAAGAAAAAAGTAAGCAAAATGAGGGAAAAGTGCACAACTTAACATTAAGAAAAAAGTAAGCACTTTTGCTTACAAGTAATCAAAACGGCAACACTGGTGGCGTGACAAAGCGATTTAGCAAAATGGTACCGCTTAATGTGCGGGACCGCTTTCAATGGCGAAAATGCTGAATTGAAGCACGTTGGCAATGTTGCATTCGATGCTTTTGCTGACAAAAGTATCCAATGCAACATTAGGATATGTCACTTGAAATTCGATATAATTCTTAATATGAAAATTAAAGAGTTCGATGCCTCTCATGAAAAATACGTTGCCCACAATTAAGTGGAAAACAACAAAAGAACTTAGTTTATTTCAATTTATGTATTAATGACGTAAGTATGTAAACTAAATAAAAAGTGTTAAGTGTTTTAACATACATGTATGTTTATGTTAATATTTTGTGTGATGGTGAAGTGGATATCATAACTTATAACCTCTGAAGTGATGTGGGCCTCTGAAGTGATGCTGTCCTCTAAATGTACTCTGACCTCTGAAATTATTCTGACCTCTGTTAAATCCACCTCTGTTGAAACCTCTCTGTAGTCCTCGCTGACCTCTAACACCTTGTTGTCCTTGATTATACTTCTGACCGTGCCAGCAGTCCTTAATGAGATGACCAGCCTTGCCACAAGTGAAGCATTTGGATCTGAGTTTGGTTGCAAAAGTGACCATATTTTTCTCTTGCTTGCTATTTTCATCACTTGGCACTTTTGAGTTATTATTAAATAATTTACCAACGCAAACCATGTTTGCGGCATTATCGATTGTTATTGAATAAACCCGATCTATATTTATTTGAAATGATTGAAGAACATCCGTGATTGTATTGAAGAGATTCATTGCGGTATGTTTCACAAATATTTCCTTCATTGCCAAAGTTTCAATTTGTATTTCTCCATTTGCAATACATTGTGCGTTGATGCCTATTATAGATCGATCTAATCTACTTACCCAATCAACTTTAAAAGAAAGTAACCTGCAATTAGAATAAACATAGAAATTTAATTTGACAAAAACACTTACCCAATCAACTTTAAAAGAAAGTAACCTGCAATTAGAATAAACATAGAAATTTAATTTGACAAAACATTATAATCTGTAACTTACCGATTAGTTAATCTGTTTGTTATTTGAGAACGCAGCGCAGAGGCTCTTTGGGTAATTTCTTCTTTTATATTTTGTCTGTTAACCCTTTCAGGACCATAAGGTTATGGGACGTTATGCAAGTATTTTAGCTATTTATATTGACTCATTAGGTCTATAAAAAATAAATTTTCAAATCAAAACACACTAAACTACTTATTATAGTTTTTTTTGGAATTTTTTGGGACACCGATGTCCCTATGGTCGATAAGAGATACGTTTCACTCAAACAATCTCAATTTTACTTTTATTAAGTTTGCTTGTGAGAATGGGGTAATAGGTTAATAAAAACGCTTATATTATAGAAATACTGTTTATTAGTTATGATAATCAGCAAAACAATTTCTCTCATTGGTATAACATAGGTGAACGTTACACAGAACACACATATTGTTTGTTCGATTTTCTTTTTTATATTTCGCACACCTCTTTCTGGTGGAGGATTTTTCTATGGGGTGCATCGATAATTGCCGCTTCACATATTTGCTCACTGCACTATTTTTTGTAGTAGGGACTCCACGTTGTCTAGTATTCTAGCCGTTTACCAAACTCCTGGCGACTACCTGTCTGAACTGTAAGGTGGACAGCAGGCTTCCCTCTAATTGCTTTTTACTGTGCAGCTTAGTATATATGGTATGTGCATTATTTACCGATATATCGAACAAATCGAAGAAAAGGCGAAGGTAGTACTTTATCTTCGATCTTCGATCTATTTCATAGCACACCTTACGTTGATCCATAAGAAAGATCTACTCTACCCATATTTCTTATTATAATGTGACACAATCCTAGGACATTTGACATCAATTTTGTCGGCTGAACCAGCTTTGCGGCGCTTTACGATGTCCGTTTCTACAGGTGACAAAAAGTTGGTCAACAAATGTACTCCTTTATTATCCATCCATTTGACATAACTTATGCCATGGAAACTCGTTGAGTAAATATCGCCACGCTTCATTGTTTTGTCAGCAGGTGCAGTTTTTGGAAGTTGTTTCCTGTTAGTTCGAAGTGTTCCACACGCCTTAGTATTCTGATCAATCAGCTTATATTGTAGTAAAGGTGAATTGAAGAAGTTGTCCATATAAATTTCACATCCTAAGCCTTCAACCTTTTTCGTTAGCTGTAGTACTATTGATTCACCTAATCCATACTCGATTCCAGAAGTTCGTTTGCCCGTATATATATCAAATTCAAATAGATAACCGGTCGCAGCATCACATCGGCACCATAATTTGAAGCCCCATTTGACAGGCTTATTTTTATGTATTGCTTCATTACATTATGACCCTTAAATTTTATCATATGCTCGTCGATTGATTGTTTTACTGTGTTATTGAGGGCATTTTGAAACGATACATTGAAATGCTCTATTATTGGCCGAACTTTGTATGCCCTATCATAATTAGAGCTAGTTGTGTCTCTTACCTGCTAGTATGATCGCTTCTTCACATTCTTCGAACTCGACAAACATATTTCGATCGTAGCATAAATGTGATGAGGCGCCGTTGTCGACGCACTAAACGCCGGCATGTAACTGTTTCAACTCGACTGCCGCAAACAATCCGTTACTGTTGCTGTTGTCACTCTTCTGATTGTTGTATTGTTGTTGTCTTTCTCTGCACTGAGCAGCGAAATGCCCCTTTTTGCCGCAACTGTAGCATTTGAAATTTTTCCTCTTGTTCTTTGACCGCTGCCAGCTGTATTTTGCATGTTTGTATGTACAGTTTTGCCATTCTTTTTATCGCATGTACTTTCGCGCACCATAAACGCTTGCACATTACCTTCGGTCTGTTCCGAACTGGTACACTTTCGACGTTCACCCTCTTCGATCAACTTTATCTTTACAGCACTAAGCTTTGGTAGCTCATCTCGAGATTCTAATGCCACAACCAAATGCTCGAATCATTTTGGCAGGCTGGCGAGTAACATTATCACACAGAACTCATCTTGTAAACTAACTCTCCAAGCTTTTCAGCAACTGACGTAAAATCGCAAACATATTTCTGCACACATTTGCCGTCGCTCATACGCATACCAAGAAGACGCTTAAACAATGTCACCTTACGCACCGGTCCCTTTGGCCTATGAATCTCACGTAGAGTATTCCATGCCTCACTTGACGTCTTGCAATTCTTTACATGAGCTACATACCTGCGTCGACGCAATGCTCAACATCAAAGTTGCAATCGCCTTCTCATCCTTGGCCTTCCAGATAACAACCGCTTTGTCATCCACAGCTCCTTCTGGACACGTTGCTTCTCCTGACGTTACTGCCCACAACTCTTGGTGCACAAGTACACCTTTCACTTGTATGCTCCATGAGTCATAATTAGACTCATCTAATTTTTCAATTAAATAGAGACGAACTCATTATTTTTGTTGGAATGAGGATATTTTTATGTTTGAAATTTGTTGAAATGATGATATATTTACATATATTTGAAATACAATTTAATCTCTCTATTAAATTTTGCCTTTTTTCTTCGAGCACAACGTGTTCTTATTTCTTGTGAGTGAGTGTGTATAATAGTGAGTATGTTTAATTTAACAATTCAATCATAGATGGCGCTTTTCATATACCAATCATGTTATAGATTATAATATTTACTAAATTACAACAATTTTATATTCACTTTATCACTTGAACCGCAGGAATTTGGACCTGGGCCCATAACCTGTTAAATTTTGTTAAACCTTTTTATTTAAAGTATGTGTTTATTCTTTGGTGGTTGAAACAAGAGTGAGAAAATGTGTAGGTACAATAATGTTCAGTTACAATGCTAATTCATTTTAAATACATCAGAGTTGCATGTATATGTACGTTGTTATATGCAGGACTGCATTTCAACACTAGTCCAGGAGAAGATTTTTTTTTATTTTATATATACATATATATATGAATTTTTTTTATTTTATTTTGTTATTTATGTATATAAATTTTAAGTCTTTATTAATTATTTTGTTTTTCTTATGAATTATTTTCTTTGTTAATGAATTAATATTGTTATATTATGGTATATTAATATGAAAAATGAATTGACTGTAAATGAAAAAATGAACTGATAAAATAAAACACATAAACTTACATAAAAATAGAGTTATAGATTTTCTGATGTTCTCTGCATTAGGGTCGTCGGTTCCAGAAATGAATAATGGATCAGGTTGCTCTCGTGGGTGTGCGCTTTCGAAATTTGTTTGCATTTGCAACCATTTCGTGTTTATGCTATCATTCATTTCATTTACAAAATTGTGCAAGACGCAAGAACATTTTATTATTAATATAGCGTTTTTAATATCGTTGTCAATTCCTTTCCTTATCCTTCTAAACCTTGTCTTTAAGGATAATACATACAGACGCTTTGGAAACCCCGAATAGTCTTCCAACTGTTCTGTACTCAGCAGAAGAACCAAGGGCATACAAAGCGATAGCAATTTTTTATTCTAATGGAATACAATACAACATGTATAATATTGAGTGCGCCGGTTTTGGCTGTTACACCCCACGTTTATTGCCATGAGGGCTGATCTATTAAATCAGCCCTCACTTTATACACAACCTTTGCACGTACCTTACGAATAAATAATTTCTATAACAGGTTTCTTACGAAATATATATTTAGATTCACAAAAACGATGTGTAAGTGATTATCTCTGTGATATGATGTGGTCCGATTGCCTCTGTGATTTATTCCAAGAATATGACGTTGATGATTGCACTTATCTGCTCGATGATTGAAAAAATAAGAAGGAGGAGAACCAAGCCACATTTTCCCTTTTATAGCTTGGCTAGAGTGTTGAAACTGTATAACAGTGTGACCAGAGTGTGGGCAATGCATTGGCAATTTCATAATCGCGTGACTAGAGTGTGGGCAATGCATTGGCAATTTTATAATAATGACTAGAATGTGGGCAACGCATTGGCAATCCGTAACACAACGTCAAGTGGAAATTTTATAAAATGATGTAATTACTTACGTGTTTCCATAAACGTTTTGGGCTATTGTTATTTATTACAAAAAGCAATAAGGAATTTTGCATTTTTATCTCAGTTAATATTTTTTCCAATCTAAATTGTCGTCTTTTCCGTATTTCTGCCAACTCCTTATTACTGGCAGCAATCTGCGTAATAAAGTATACAATCGCGTTCTTTTGTTTTTCTTCCACATCTTTAATTTTTATTATTTTTTCTTTTTTAGTTCACGAGTAAAAATATTGATTCACGAAACTTTACAATTCTCCAAGAAGAATACAAATACAACAAATTTGACAGTTGATAATCTCATTTGCCTATGTAAACGGGTAGATTATTGAACAATCTTATAACGAGATTAAATTCATATGTAAACGTACTTCTAGTAATTAGTTATATACTAGCTTTGAGTGATGTTCAAAATCCTATTAGCAATAATTAGCATCTATTAATTTCATTTTTTTTTTAACTTACAAATTTTTATGCAAGTAGTAGACGTCTAGGATTTTCTGAAGCGATGCACGCTCA
This sequence comes from Bactrocera dorsalis, assembly GCF_023373825.1. Classification (NCBI taxonomy): domain Eukaryota; kingdom Metazoa; phylum Arthropoda; class Insecta; order Diptera; family Tephritidae; genus Bactrocera; species Bactrocera dorsalis. The sequence continues at coordinate 31,144,808 of NC_064303.1, read as the reverse complement.
TCAGACATAATCCAGATAGTCTCTCTTCTCCCATCGTGCTCCGAAGCCAAGTTTTAACTCTCCTTAGCGTACTAAATGAACGCTCCACCGTTGCTGTAGTGCATGGTAATGTACATAATATTTTGAGAGCTTTTCGAATTGAAGGGTAAAATTTATCTGCCTATTTGATCAATTCAACAACTTCAATTTCTCTTAATTCCATTTCTGATAAATTTTTATTTTTCCATAAATTGTACCAAAGTTTCAATTCATTGCTGACATCTAAATCGTAATGCTTTTCGAATAGTTTCGAGTTCTCAAAAACGGCTTCAATTGAACTTTTGAGCATATACAATGGATGCAACCGAGATAGCGCAAATGCCGATTTTAAAGGGTGATGTATCGATCCAATGAATCGATCAAGTACTACACTTGGCTCGAAAAATCGATTTTTCGATTAATCGATCTCAGATTGCCATCTCTAGTCGTCATTCTACCGCTTTCGTTCTGCTCATAACGGTCTCGTCTAACGCTGTCGCCTCTGTCGTCGTTGACGCTTGCGCTATATCGTGTTGCTCTGTCTTGCGCTTGCCTCTTTGGTGTTGAACTTTGGTTTGCTGTGACTGAGTGATTTGTACTTCTTACATCTTCGTATGCCTCGTTGTCGGTTTAGTCATCCGACTCGTCGTTTGAAGCATCGTCGTCGTTTACGTCATATTTCATCAAATTGCCCTCTTGCAAGTTGCGCAAAATATTACCAGCCAATTGCTTACCATTATGCCTCAGGCCCCCAAGACGTTGCAAATCGACACCAGATCTGCTTGAGTTAAATTGTTCTCAATGTACTTCATTTTTTCGACATACTCCGCGCTCTGCTCGGCGAAATTAAAACCAATAAACTCGCGCAACCGCTTTCGATTATTTCGGTCACCGTCGTACCCGAGCACAAATTTATGCAAAGCTACTGTGCTTGGTTTTTACTAGAGGTGGAGAAACATCGATGTTCACGGGCATCGATGTTTTTGGCGAAAACTTAATATAAGAAAATCGCTGTGTAACATCTGTAACAGTTTCAAAACGTGTATAAGAAAATTAAGGAGCTCTTACAATTCATTAATTAATGTTACTTAAAAAGTTAACAGCTAATATCAAGGTCATGTTATTTAGCTGGAGATGACTGCGGTGTGGATGCAAAAATACCATTACATTTCGGAGTTGGCGCATCGGCTTGAGAAGTCAAAAAATTACTGAACAATGAATCAGATAGCACTGCACTACGTGATGGACCCCCAATTTGGTGGGGATACCACATTGATGTAAGTGATGGCGGCTGGATCATGCTGACCATGTTTGAAAACATATTAGCTGTCTCACGACGATCCTCTTCCAGCATTTTGGCTGTTTCTACGCAATTTTTTTCCAATAATTTTTCAATGGTGCTTAAATAATTTGTGTTCTGCTCCTTTATTGCGCCGATTAAATTGTCCTGAGTCTGCTTCCAGTCTTTGGTAAAAGACTCCATTACCCTTTGGTAGGTTTTCTTTTCTGAAACTTGAAAATGATTGATCAATCAAAACTAGAAGTAACCAGGTCTACATACTTGGATTTTTAAAAGTTTTCGATGAACTTGCTTGGATTTGAGGGGGTTCAGATTCAGTTGTACCATTCTCCGAATTATTGTGTGAGGTGTCCTCTCCGCTATTGCTGGGCGATGGCTTAAAACTTCATCCAGTAGGTCAAAATATTCGCGTGTCTGTCTTTCAGCGCCACTGGTGTTATTATTACGCTTTACTTTATAGTATTCACTTTTTAATGCCTTAAACTTCGTTCTTATTTGTTCTGCATCCCTATTATGTCCCTTTGCCTTCAGTTCTTGAGCCACTTCTTCAAATACATTTTTGTTGCGTTTTACCTTACTATCAAGAAGTTTCAACACATGGTTCTCTTTAATTACTGAAAGCATTTCATTGAACCTCCAACAATCCGACCGATTTCGCGGTATGATTTTCCTTCTTCGTGAAGTTTAACAATTATTTCTCTTTCAGAGGAGCTTATTTCCTTATCTTTAGGAGACATTGTGTGTACTGAATTTAATTTCGAAGTGAAATAAACAAAAATCTTTTAAAATTGCTTCTCTTACAAAAAAGAACTAAAACTATAACTTATCGCTACTTTTACACTTTGTTATTACTCGGATAGTTCCCGTTTTAATAATTGTAGTACGCAGACTTTTTCTGCGCTTCCAGATGAGTATTTTTTGTAAATTTATCGATAAAACAATGTTGCCAGGTTTTTTATTGCCTTAAACGCTATGAGATTATGCAATATAATATATACAAGTTATTTTTTAACAAAGAAAATAAGATATAAGCATGTACGCAGACTTTTTCTGCCTAGTGTATATGCCATGTCATTATATGCCGAAAATACATATATTTATTTCCCTTCATATTCTCTGTTTGAGTATGTGAGAGAACTGTTAAAAATGTTAGTATTTCACAACGTGAATTCTGTAGTTGTGAGGTGAAATTCCGTATCGCAATTTTATAAAATGTTCGACATCGAACCTGCACCTTCTCTATGTTTTACATTCTCTGGTTCAACGATGGCTCACCATTTTCTTGCTGATTTTCATCACTTCCCTGCGCCACATGATTCACTTGTCTCCATAACTTGCTTTAGCAAATCTGTATTTACGTCTTGGAGTCGGCTTATTAGTTCGGTTTTTGTCCCGCTGGTCTTTAAATTTAACTCTTTCAACGCTTCTTTCAGTTGCACTACCGTTGAATTATTTAGGTCAATCCTGCTTCTGAAGTCTGTCCTTCAAGACAGAGTCAGATGACCGTTCTTTATTGAATTCAAAATGCGACTGCCGCTTACATGTTAAAAGAAACTTATTCAAAGTAAATATGAATGAATGAGTATATACAGTAGAACATTTAAAAATGAATGTGTATTATAATAAATTACAGAGATGCCAATCGTGACAAATACCTGTTGCTTGCATCTAGGATTTAGTTTATTTCTCTCTCCTGTAATCTTTTCATATATAACATCTCCGCATAAATATGTATAATAATCCCCCACCACCAATCGTATTGAATTTATTTTCAAAATAATTTTCCTTACAATTTGTTACTTTTATTAACTTCGAATTTATTAAGGTTATATTTGAATCAGGGTCATAGATACCTGTGCATTTTAGTGTATTATTCAGTATAACCTCAACTTCTATTAGTGAGGGAATATTTAGTTTTTTGTATCCTGAAATTGATCAATCTCCACCATCAAGTTTTTGCAGTGTTTTACGCTGTAATTTTTGTCTTCCTTGTACCAGCACAAGTCCCCAGGGTGAAATCTATTTTTCTTTCTCATCTTATAACATATTTGACAAGGTGTTTTTTTTTTATTTTCTATTTCTGGTTTAGTGAAGCGCTTTTTATGCATTCACACACTAAATACTTAGAAGAGTTGGATCTGTCATTTCTTGACGATCTAGTTTATTTGTAATATAAGTTGGCAATCCTGCGATAATCAAGTCAACAAGAGTTCTCATATCTATACCACTATTATATTATATTAGCAATCTCTGCTTTTTCAATGCGTATTCAAGCAGTGAGCCATTTAAATGTTTGAAATTCAGTGCATACATTACAGAAGACTAACTTTTATCCGCGAATGTTTTAAGAAAACGCACTTGCCATTTTTTCCATAGGGTGTTTAAACCATGTTTAATTAACATGGACTCATTCAAGAATAATCTCAAAATGCTAATTCTCTATCAGTATCACTATTTAAATCAAATCTTGCACATTCACTTTCAAAACTTTGCAACCATTGTTTAGCATTAGTGGTCTTGTTATCAAACTTCTTTAAAACATATTTTTCATTTAATTTGTTCAAACTGTTAGGTTTTTCTTCGTTTACCTTGGATTTATCACTTAGTTTCTCTGAGATTTCAAATAATTTTTCATCTGTAATAGATCATCTTGTGACATGAGTCATTTCTTGTAATAAATAATCATTAAACATCATATTTCCAACATCATCTTTGTACAGTGCTAAAATATAACTTGGTATGGACACCCACACTTTTCTATTATTACCTCTTCTCTGTAATATCTTTTTTATCTTCAAAAATTCGGGTAACTTTATCAATTGAGGGTGGTGTTTTACTGCTTGAAAACCTGGTGGTATGAGGTACGTTATTCCGTCCTCTTTGGCAATCGACTTTATAATCATTATGTTATTCTTTGGATCTTCATCTGCAGCCAACTCAACCTTAAATTGTAATTTCTCCATGATCTACTAATATCGAATCAACTCTGACAATTGTCGATTTATAATAGGGGTATTCAGACCGAAGCCTGTTAATTTGGTAATTCGTTAGTTGATACTTCGTTAAAAGGTTTAACTGTGAACATACTTTTTGCTCTACCTTGGTAGTATGGTAAATTTTATTCCGAAACAGCTGATTCAATTTTATTAAAGAGTTAAAATGCCTCAACAAAGTGCAAAATCAAAAATTTTCAATAATTTAATTGAAAATTATGTGGATCAGATCAAATTTATTACTGGTAAGTACTTTAAATTGATGTACAGAGGAGCATGGAACTAACTTTCAAATTATTTCAAGACATATTTAGTGAAGATGAAGATTTGGTAGAGGATACCATTGACGAGGTGTATGAGGATTTGCTCATTACACTAAACTGTCGTAGAGATATAGAAAATATTGTTCCAAAGTCAATTCACTGGTGCGATGATATTTTAACCACAATGGATGACAATCGGTTCCGTCAAATGCTGAGTGTAGACCGAACTCAATTTACTCACTTATTGACCCTCATATCAAGTGACGAAGTTTTTAAAAAATGTAGTGGCAAGCAATTCCCGATTGATATACAGCATATAAGAGCCCAATCTATACAGAATGACAGCTATTCTGTATAGATTGGGCTCTTCTGGAGAAAGTGCATCGATACGAAAAATTGCGTCAACCTACAGAAGCAACTCTCAACAATTTAAACTACTTAAAATAAAAAAATTCAACAAACAGCATAGCAAATACCGTGTAAGAATTGAACACTGTTTCGGCTTATTAAAAGAGCGATTTTGCAGTTTAAAAGAGCTCAGGATTCGAATTCGAAATAAAAGTAGTCAAAAATACTGTAACGAATGGATACTAGTATGCTGCATTCTTCACAATATACTACTTGATAACAGTGAAAATAAGAATTTCAATGAGAGTACAAATGAAGACATTTATGAAGAAGAAGTGGAAGAAACGACCTCAAGTAGCTTTGAATTAAAAAGGCAATCGTTATATCATCTTATGTTTCCAAATGCTGTTTTATTAAATAAAAAATTATGATCACATCAAAAATTCATTTTTCATTTTTACATATAAAAAGTTGTTGCATATAAAAAGTTGTACTTCAAGTTATCACATTTAGATATATTTTGTACATTCTTAAATTCTTACATATTATATTTACACTTTAGTTCAATCATCGCCAGTCTTTCTTTTTGCTCTAATTCTCCAATTTTTTTTATTTCAAAATCTTTATTTATCTTTTCTCTGTCCAATTCTAGCTTTAACTTTTCCAAATTTAACTTTTCTTTTTCAATTTCTATTCGTTGCTCAAAAAACTGTTCTCTTTTCTTTTGTATATCTTTAAGTTCACTAAGAATATTTTTTGGAGCACGTTTTTTCACTTTTTCGAGGAACGACGGAGTGGTAGGAAGATCTGTTGCTACCTCTGCTCCTACTGTTGTCTGTTCTGCATTGTCGTTAAGTGAACCCGATGGTTCCGCAGATGATTGTGATGATGCTGGAATTTCCACTACCTCTACAAGGTCTGCAAAATCGCTGCAGTATTGTGACACTTCAGGGTTGTACGTCTCTACAACACAATGGCTTCGGATTTACTCCCAAATAGAACCGAAAACCGTTCATAATTCGGCCACATTTGTGAAAGTTTTGCTGAAAGAACGGAGAATTATTAAAAAACCAAAAAAGTTTCACTTAACATTAAAGCCGCATTTACCTTTTATTTAGGAAACATCATCGCCAACGTCTATTCCAGCTTTGTTATACATCTGCTTCCAGTACCGGACCTTGCAGCGCAACATGTCCGTAGTCGCATCAATATTTGTTATTTCAACTAATTTTTTATAGTACAACTGGGCGTTTGGTTTCAATAAAAAATGTATTAAAGTGTTTAGTTAAAGCTAATTGTATAACATAAAGAACTACCTCAATTTCCACATTTTCTAGTAAATATTCTAGAATTAAATCGTTTTCCTCCTCACTCCATTTTTTTTGAGGCTTTGCCCTCTTACGTATCTTCTTTTGAGGTTCCACTGAAAATAAGTATTTAATGAAACTATTTGTTAAAGATATACTTACTTTTGCAAAATTTTTTCAAACTCACGAGTGTGCACCAAATTAATTTTTCCCTTTAAAAATAAGCAACGAACGCCACTTATTTTTCCGTTGAAAATGAATAAAGCAACGAACAACAAACAAGCAGCTGATGTGATATTACCGAGTAACGAAACAATTATCAAGCTTGGCAGCTGGATAGTTCGTTACTCGGTAAAACGATAGTCTGTTAATTTTACAAAAACAAAATACATGTAAAAACTACCGAACTAACGACTAACGACTAACGAATTAACAAGGCTGGTCTGAATACCCCTAATATGTGAGATGGTACTGTAGAATAACACACAATTGGATTTATCTAAAAACAGAAAGGTTTATTGTTATTATGTACACAACTTGAATTGGGATAAAATGTTTAAGTATGTACATTGTAAATCCCGGTCTATTAACCTAAAAACAGAAAATCGACAATTAAAGGTTTCTTCCTTCCAATAGCTTAGTAGACCAACGCTTTACTACTTTAACTTATTAAATTATTTAATTTATGCAGTTTACTTCTCTTACACAAATATTTTAACTATACTATTTTATATAATGCGAAATAAATGACTTCCTGAGCATGCTTTTCTGATTTTATCTCTGGTTAATGCCGTCTGTCAAATATCATGTCATATTTGTAAGGGTAGTGTTCACTCATTTCATTGTAAGGCTGCGTTCACAACATACAAAGCTTAAATATGTTTTATTAATTCTATTTTTATTGTGTCTTTCTAGCATCTTAGTTGGTGCTGATAAAAGTTTGTCTGGTATATTAACATGAGAGACTTTATTATAAAGTACTTCAAAAGGCTTCTCATTAGTTACCGAATGTATAGTTTTATTATATTGTTGGGCAGCTCTAAATATTGAATCTGAAAAGCTTATTAAATTATATTCTTATTTAATATAGCAACTTGTTGCTCCCGTATCTATTAATATTTTAAAATTTTGACCAGTAACCCTGTCATTTCGAAAAATATATGGCAGAGTTAATTTTGGCCTAAAAAATGACCCTCCTTAATATTATTAATGCCTGTGTCTTAATCGGTGGCTGCACATTCTGTTGTGTACTTCCTTGTGTCATTTTTTCTAAATTGTTTTGGTTAAAGGTTGTTGGCTTTTGCAACATACGGTTGCGTGTATGGATGCTTGAATCGACATCCATTGGTGTAGGTAGTGGTTGGTTATTCTGATAAACCATTCTTTGGTTGTAATTCCTTTGTGGCTGGACTTATGGGAACCGTAAATTATTATTGAAATTACCGTTATTGAATCTGTTGTTATTAAAAGTATGTTGCCTGTTATTGTTGTTAGGATTTGAACAGTTTTGATTTTTTTCCAAATTGTAATGCGAACGTCGCTGACATATTGTTAGATTCTAATTCTTGTGCTTTTGTCAAAGCATTTGGTAAATCGCTTGGCGATAGTGAAAATGGTATCTTTGCTTAGTTTCCATTTAGCCCCGTTATGAATGTGCGCAAGGCATCCCGCCTATTTTTGGTATTAAACTCTTTAGTTACGCCACTATCTGATCCGTAAATCATTATTGTTTTGTTTATTAGCAAGGTTAATTTCTCATTAACCTTTTTATAATATTCAATTATGGAATAATTTCCTTGACGCAGAATACTAATTTCTTGCTCAATTATGTGAGCTGGTCACTTATCGGCGTAAGCGAAATCTAATCGTGCTAAAATAGCATCAAAATTTAAAACTGTTCCGTGGTTGGACAAAATGTCATTAGCATCGTGAGTAATTTTATTTCTTAATATAGTCGATGCAGCAAAATACCTACGGCTGCTTCTTACGTATAAACTCATTGCATTGTTAGCCGATTCCCTCCAGCTAACATACATATTTATTCTGTTTTCCCCCAAATTCTGGTAAAGACTTTACTACTTCTAGGGATTCGTCACAGCGAATCTCTGAATTTATTACTTCAGGTTTGTAATCTGTTATTGTTGTAGACTTCGTTAAGTCTTCTATTTGTCTGCGCATTTCAGATATTTCTAATCTAAGTGATGCATTCGTTGCGGCAATTAGTCTTGCGACTAAGGTCTCATTTTCGCTAGTTAAAGCCATTTTTATTTATTAATTTTCCTTTTCTTTAAATATAGGCAATTTTCAATTTTATGGTTGCTTTTACAATAATCGCAATAATGCAACCTTTCGTATTTTGGAGCATTTGTATTACTCCCCATTTAAAACAAATATTCCTTTTTTGATACTTCTATCATCTCTATAGTCTCAGACATAACTGTCTCTTGATTATAATAATCCTCAAGTGTGACCTTCTTATCTTTTCCTATATATTTAAAAACTTTCTCCATACATTTAATTTTAAGTTTATCTTTATTTACATCCCTTTCTTTTTTGTTAATGCTATCGACTAATACAAATCCTTCAAGATTTCTAACTATTCTGTCTATTTCGTTATAGTCCAAGTCAGTTGGTAGAGCATCCGTCATTTTGTTTTTTATTTTCTAATTTTGATTTTAATTTTTATTTTTTGATCCTTTCTAGGAAAGGAGACTTTTATTCTGGAGGGTCTGGAGTTCAGAATCGCAGAATTGAGTTTTTATTATAAACCGGAGGGTCCCCCTTGCGGTGGTGAATCGCGGTTTCAAAATATTTTATTACTTGGCTGGTCGAGCCTTCAATGATTCTTAATAGTTTAAACTTAATTGCTAAAATTGATTGTGTTATATATTAATGTACTAATATATTTGATAAATATGGATAATAAAATCTTACTCCTTCTTCTCCTCGTCTTTTGTGGTGTGTTGTAATTTCCTCAGTCCTTGGTTTCCTTCGATAGCTACGCCGCTGCTTGACGTGCAATGCCTAATGATGTTTTGTTTTTTAAATATTTGTATTTTGCGATTTAAGTCACTCTTTTCTTTTTTATTCACTGTTCATTTTTAAAAATTTATTTAAAAAAAAAATTTTGTTCTTATTTATTCTGCGATTGTCACAACACAACAAGCAATGAAGTTTTTGCTCACTTTACTTCAAGTTTGGTTTGGCTTTTCTCCCTATTTTTAGGATACTTGTTTTTTCTTTTTAATTTTTAATGCGTTATTCGCATATGTACTACCTCTCGTATGAGGTTTATGTACGTTTACCGGTTAGTGTTCACTAATCGCGACCGTTATGGTTCTAGGGATACATTTCTCTCCATTTATACGACGAACACGTGCCTTAACGTTGGGCGCCAATTAACTTCCCTTGTGTGGGAAGTATTAAAAAAATATATTCCGTTCCGCTACGCACGGTAGAAATTAAACACAAGTGTTGATTTGAGCGTGATAATATGTGGTGCGCTTTGATCATGAAGATGATCACTCAATACGCTTGCCAATTATACACTGATCTTTATTAGTAAAATCACTTATATTTATATTCTTATAATTCTATGCTTATTACTAAAGATGCTTTGGCATTACAGTAAGTGATGAAATGCCAGAGCATTGGATTTCCAATTATTCTCATTATCAAAACAAATAATGGAATATTGAATTTTGCTTACTTATCAAAACAAATGATGTATTGATTTCTTATTAATTAAAGTATTCTGCTGATCAAGCAGTAATACTGTGAGAAGATACAATTTATTTACATTTATCATTAGGTCTCTGTGTGGCTGCTGCCGTTAACTTGTATACATATGTACGTATTTGGGGCAATAATACAGAAAAGATTTGATGAAACTCACCATGAAATCGGTCAATTTTTTACTTACATGTACATATACTTATGTGCTTTGAAACCCACAACTACGAACAGAATATCTATATACATACTTACATATTATGTGCGAGTTTTTTGCGTATTGCAAATATAAGAATCGTACATTTCTTAACTTTGGATCAGAACAAAATAAATAAGAAAATCTTGTTTTCAAGCGAATTTAAAATCGCACGTCATCGTTTTAACAAAGGACAACTTCTATAGGCAATTTAAGAAATCGAGTAATATGCAACTTGATATATTTTTGTTAATACATACGGTTATATTGTCTAGCACAAACTAGCGATGAATCACCAGCAACTGATATAATCACACTGTTCCCAATGCACAATTTAAAGAAAACTCAACTTATCCAGAGAACTTAAAACATAGAGGAGGTGCAGGTTCATCAGGACAGCGAACATTTGTTAAAATAGTAGTAAGGAATTCATATACATATGCTCCGCTGTATATACTTATATATGTTACCGCTGTTCAGCTACGCCTCCTCTGTTGCTACCGCTTTCTTCATGTGTTTCGATTTCACACTGTTGCCGATGCCGCCTTCTTATTTTTGCAAATGTTTCACCAACTCATTGGCACTGCTATTTCTATTACCAAGCCGTTATTTTTGCCGTTAATCATTGGCGTTCTAATGGAATCGCCTGACGCTCCTTGGACTGTCGGTACAGTACCTTCGTGGTCTTTACGTACCACCATCGCCTAACGATCCTTGGACTGTAGGTACAGTACCTTCGTGGTCCTTACGTACCGCTTATTACTTTTCAAAAAAATGTCTTCACTGATTCACGAACGCACACTATCATCAAAGTTTCGCCACTTTACTCGCTAGTATGTCATTTATTTTTGGCAAAAGGTTCACTTTTATTTCTATTATAAATCACTTTTAACCTTTTCCCGAAAATCTTACTTCGAGGCCATATCGCAAGTATGCCTCATAGTCTTTTAGTTTTAAAATCCGTTCACTTTTCCCGGGGTAATTGCACTTGGACATCCCGGACGAGCCCCCATTTGTAGGATTTTTAAATTAAAGTACATTTTTAAATTTGTAGAATTTCTCCTTTCTAATTAACAGTTTATTTAATTGATTATATATAAAACTTACCACTTGGTTTTAATACCCACTGCTTTTGGGACGCAATATATATATAAGTATGTGGTTGTTCACTTCACGTTAACAATTTTATTAAAGAAACAGAAAGGTTATAATAAAAGTCTCCTGGTCGGATACCAGTGAAGGTGACAATGTATATAGAAAAATGGATTATGTATGATAGATGTATTGAATTAGTGGACTCCCTGGTCGGGTACCAGTGGAGGTGTATATGTTTTTATAAAACGATATGGTGATGATGTGTTGGTTCAGCTGCTGCGCGTAGAGGATCTCCAGATGAATAACAAATGATGTTTTAGATGCGTCGAATAACGCCGGATGAATAGAAACTGATGTTTTAGATGCGTCGAATAACGCCGGATGAATAGAAAATGATGTTTTAGATGCGTCGAATAACGCCGGATGAATAGAAACTGATGTTTTAGATGCGTCGAATAACGCCGGATGAATAGAAACTGATGTAAAAAAGTGTTTTTAACCGCGTGCCGAATATGCAACTAGTATAACGTCCGCCGATGTGTACGTCTCGAAACAAGTGATCGAAAAAAGCCACGCTGCTTTCAGGACGAGCCCTTTTTTGCTCGTTGGGCTGTGGAGAGTTATGGTGGGTTGATGTACGGCGTGTATTGGTGTGTGTGTGTGGGTGTAGACTGCTGCTTCCAACGATGTTGACGATGAGTGTGGTCTCCAAGTGTAGAGAGTGTGCCAGTGTTGCTTTTTGCGTGTGACAGAGTTGCTTTATGAGTGGTGTGTTGTGTGGTGTAGGGGTGTATGAGGGCGAAAAGCTAACTCATTTAGCCAGATTATTTTAAAACTTGGAAAATGTCACTCAAACTTCACAATGACACGAGTGTGTTCCGCCGCGCTCGGCGTTACAATCCAGAATGAATACTAATGTAACATTAGTAATGTTCGCTATGATGGACGCTGAGCCGGGCGGTAAGGCTTCTACTACGTAATGCACAATTGACATCCACTATTTGACATTCGGATAAGTGGTTCCCACTTATCTGTTAATTTTAATGAACTATGGAATACGGACCTCAATTCTAATCTCACATGTATCCTCTTGTGTTTTGTCCTCAGCAATTCCATATTGACATGTAAAAATAATTATGATATGAGTTTAATTTTGTATGAATGCATGCATAGTAATATTTATAGTCAATTTGGACTTGCTTATTTAATAATTTTATTTGATTTTTACATAATATACTATACTATAAATATTTTTGTATTATATTTCTTACTAATAGAAATTAAATTTATCGCAAGAATATATACATATGGGTGTATGTAAATAATGAAGTCTCTTCACTTATAATTTTTTAAACTTTTATTTCTCCTGCTATGCAGGAGCAGCCAAATCTTTTCGATTACAGAGTCGGTCTTAGACTAACTATTTCCCTAAACAAAAGCCAATTCCTAACTTAACGCTACCTTAAGCGTCGCTGGCGCTGCCACTGCGGTTCGCCGTTGTTGTCGTTATTGCTGTAACACGCTACTCTGCGACAAAGCGTCAGCACTTTCCGTACCTATGGGAATGTTATTGTCGCTGATTTCGCATACTGATGTTATTGCTGTTGTTGTCATGCGCGGAAGGTAAGTTGCATCGTAAGCACTTCGATGCACTACAGGTGAAATGAATAAGCAGATGGTGGTTTGGCTATGTGTGTTAACTTATTCATACATCTTCTATCATATTAATCTTATGTCTTTGCACATGCTCATATCATAACCTTATTATCTGCTCATATAAATGTATGTATAGTATACGCATGTGCGCATTCAGAAATTCAAATCATGATTTTATCACTTATCAATGTATTACACGTGAATTAAGAATGCTATTTAGGCAATTCTAAAAAATATATATTTTACCAGGATATTACTCCTGGGTTTCTCTTTATTTAATATAAAAGTATTATACAATACATCTGACAATATCTAAGGTTTATATTAAATTGAATTGAAGAATACACAGTGCGCGCGATACACTGTATTTTTAGCTTTATACTGATGTAGCGTGGCGTGCTGTGATTGGTTGTTTTAGGTGGCGTGATATTTGCTGTAGATTCTTGTGGCATGATGTTATCTCCCTTTGTTTGATTGTTCACGTTGTATGTGCGTGATATGCTGTTGCTAGGTGATATTGTTACATATATATATTATATATATAGTTGAAGGTATTAACTCCCCCCTCCTTTAATAAAAAGATCTCTTGATCTTTTCCTTCATACTGCGGTGATGGCATCTTTCTTTATTAGATGTTCCATTCCTTGTGATTCCAGGATTTGTTCATATTTCTTCTGCTGTTCTTCCTTTAACTTAAGTGATTTACATTTTAATATGGCATAGGTTAACTTAAATCCTAAGTAGTATGTCAGTACAATGATTATGCAGAGAGTAAATATGGCTATGCAAGTATTCCTTATCGGGTGTTCCTCGAATGGAATAATGAATTTGTGCAGTTTTTCTATGTTATTAAATTAATATTTTGATTCTGGACTTAGTATGTCTAAAATTTCTATATTTTGATTTCCTTGAGATAAAATGTATTTTTTAATCTCCTCATCTTGATTGTGGAACGTTATGTCTTAATTTTTATATCTTCATTCTTTTCTTCTATCGTGTTGCATTGTGCTTTATTATTTAATAACATTGGAAGGGTGCACATATCTAGTTGTGTTTCTTTACAAATGTGGGGTCGTAACCCGGTTTTTGCGGGTTCAGCCCTAATAATAACGCACTTTGTCTTTTCTTTAATGTTTATTTCACTTTATTTGTTTATTTAATTTGCATTACAATAGCAGCTTTCTTGAAGCAGTAGTTAATTTACAGACACAAGTATGTGAGCGTTTGATGTAAAAAGTAAATATGAATAATGGCAAAATGCACAAGTACGTTTGATGTAAAAAGTGAATATGATATTTTAAAAACACAAGTAAAACTGATAATTCTGGTATAATGGCAAAATGCACAAGTAAGCGATAAACACAAGTAAGTCTTATATTGAATTTTTCCATGTCTGTATGAAATTGGTGTTATGTCATATGTTTCACATTTTTTATTGATTACAGGATATTTGTATACTATTATAAATGTATCCCCTATTCTACAAATATGAATATCTGGGTATTCCATTATATTTATTACCGGAACTTCGTTGTTTTCCAATTTCATAACTTGTTCTATGTCTTTCATATTCAGTGATGCTGAATAGAAATTTTTGTTTTTTGCGAAGTTAATCGAAGAGGTTTAAGTCTACCTCCTTTGGATCATTGTAGATACAAACTTCGTCCTTGGCTTCCTCTATGGGAACTGGTCCTAGGTGAGCTTTTGCGTTGTAAATCTACCACGATAGCTTGGAGAGCTGAGAATTCTGGTGATTGAGCCATCTTTGTTTTTAATTTGAGACACCTTTGAATACCTTTTGAAAAATTTGTTGTTTTCTACTCGTATTCTCACTTTGAACGAATTTATTTTGATTCCTTTTAACAGTGGGTCCCTGCTCGGGCGCCAATTAAGAATGCTATTTAGGCAATTCTAAAAAATATATATTTTACCAGGATATTACTCCTGGGTTTCTCTTTATTTAATATAAAATTATTATACAATACATCTGATTATATCTAAGGTTTATATTAAACTGAATTGAAGAACACACAGTGCGCGAGTTAAAGAAAAATAAAAGTCCACGAACTGCGAGTAAGAATAATATGTCTTTATTCGTTAACATCCGAAACTACAATTCCAAATTATTTCTAACTGCTTAGCCTATTTATAGTAGTGAGTAAGCAAATATTTTATATCCGCTATCCTTACAATTTGTTGTTTGCTTAATCGGACCATTTAACAGTCGATCTTTAGTTTGATCATTACTGCTATGACAACAACAACATTAGCTACTGACATTTGTCAGGTGATTTGGCGGTTGTCCTGATCGCCGATGAATGTTATTTTATCACAGCAATGTTGCTGCACATGTTGTTGTCAAACAAGTATCTTCATTATTTGTTGTTGCATTATTTTGTATTACTTGTTATTGGTTTTCGTCTAGCGGTGCATGTACATATATGTATGTTTATATTTAAGTAATTATGTGTAAGTTTGTAAATTATTATTTATACATATTTATATATATGTATATATATATATATATTTTTTTTACCGCTTCACGCCGACTCTGCTGCTGCAACCCGTTCGTTGCCAACTTGATCGTAACGCGTAACGCTCGCTGTCTGTTACGCTTATGCACCTGTGTTGCCGTATCCACTGC
Source organism: Bactrocera dorsalis (assembly GCF_023373825.1). NCBI lineage: Eukaryota > Metazoa > Arthropoda > Insecta > Diptera > Tephritidae > Bactrocera > Bactrocera dorsalis. The sequence continues at coordinate 31,129,256 of NC_064303.1, read as the reverse complement.
TTCTGCTGCGCTGTTGCGGCGGAACCGTTTCCACACACTGCTCGTTCGAAAACACGAGCCAATTGCAACCTATTTGCTGCCGACTTGTTGCTGACTCTCAACCTCGCTTTTTGTTACACTTGTGTACGTGTGTTGCCGTCGATCTTGCACTCTTCGCTGTTTCTGATGCGCTATTGCGGCGCAACCGTTTCGCTGTATGCTTGTTTGCCGATGCAAACCAACTCCAACTTGATTGTTGTACACGTACCATAACGTCGCTGCTTGCTATGCTTCTAGAAGACTCAAGTGTACTAAAACTGTACTTCACCTGTATTTTGTGCACCTCCAAAAACCGCTTCCAACGCTTAGGTTTGTCTCGCTGCTCCACTGTACAGTCTACCGAGTCTCGATCTGGTGCCAAATGCTGCTGTTTCGAGTTTGTTTTTGCAGTGCACAATATGGCCAATAAAGTTGAGTTGAGCCGAGTTGAATCAATTTATATCAAGATATAGCGTACGACCAACCGACCAACTGTAGAAAACGTAGCGGACTCGGTAAGTCCGGTTTGCTGAAACCAATGGCTGATGCGCAGGAATAAAACTGGACCAACTTCGCTTCAAAATAGATTTCACTTTATTCCATTCACTTTATTTTATTTCACTTTATCCAACTTTACAAACGATCAATGCTTTTATTAAATAACTGGTGCTTTACAATATATTCAACTAGATGCTTAATACACTTTACTGGTCGCCGTCCGCTATTCAAGTGAAGTCCGTTATTGGTTTTATTCCGTTCTAGTCCCTTTTTCGTTCAGTCAGTGTTGTCGTGTGTCAAAAACGTTCAGTTCGCACGGTCGCATTTCTTAGTCCTACATGTATGTCAATATGTGACTCCTCCACTCCTAGATTCAATGGTCTCCATTGAATATCTAATATTGAATGCTGTCAAGTTTTCTTATTATTACTTTTGTAGCTCTACATTTAAATTCATATTTTTATTTCTCTTATATATTATACATTTTACCAATATCCCTATTGCTATTAATAATGTTATTAGTATGCTTATGCCATAGTTTACATTTTTGTGTATTTTTAATTCTTTCAATTTGTTACGATAGCTATTAGGGTTAGGATCCTCCCTTTGTTGCCATAGCGCTGTGAAGCCTTGATGTCTAGCTTCTAATATTATTTTGTTTTCAACTCATCCAAAAATTCCGCTGAACTTCTCTTTTCCCCGAAATTGCTCAGAAGTATTTGTTTCAATGTTTCCCACTCACTAACTTGTCCATATCTGTGAATTATTTCCCTAGTTTTTCTACGCATCTTCCTTTCAGAATATTGAATAAAATTTTTTGATTACCTACATAAAAAGTTAGTATTGTGGGTAATATGTCTTCAATTTGCTTAATGAAGTCTGTTTGTTGGTTTGGATCTCGTCCATCAAAGTCTGCAATTCCGTTAATACAGTTCAAAGTGAGTTGAAAAATGGTATGGTGGATGCTTCCATTTTGAGAAAATTTTATTTCGAGTGAAAATTATATGAAAAAAAAAAATGTTCGTATTTATTTTGATTGAACTTAGTTTTATGTAATAAGTTCCTACTGGGTATATTAATTGCTTTTGTACAGTTTGAGAGGTACTGTCTACTCTCGTAGTGAAGATGTCTATCTAACAGTTTCAAAGAAATCTGGTCGAGACACATTAACAATTTTATCATTTTTGGAGTCACTGTTTTAGTGAAACATTATTATTTGACTTCGATTTTGCAACACTCTGTATACGAGCGATTGAATTTTTATTTTACACTATTGTGCGATAATTTTTACACATTGTTTTGTATTTTCTTACTTACCATAAAAAATTTTAATATGTTTTTATATATGTAGAATTAAACTTTAATAAATGTAGAGTTCACTTTATTTAACAAATGTAGAGTTCACTTTTATTTAATAAATACACTTTTAATGTTTGTACAATTTCACGTTCACAATGGTTTGAATGATTTGCTCGCAATGGCAACGAGGGCCGGATAACATGCGGCGCTTCCTTTATTAAAAACGAGTTACTTATGTATATTCGCGGGCCGAACGCGCTCGCCGTTACAATCAGGAATGCATTATATATCTTACGCTATGATGAACGCTAGCCTTACCGCCCACATCTTCCACCTAATCCACAGATGTCATCCACTCTTTGACATTTGGATCAGTGGTTGCCATACTGCCCTTATTTCTCATCCTACATATACAGTATTTTTCGGATATAAGAGCCGAGCGAAATGCTCAAAATTGGAACACTTTATCCGGGGAAGTCTTATATGAAAACCCCGGTTAAAAGCACTTTTGGGGCTTATATGAAAGTCCCGCTTTATGTACCTTTTGAAGCTTATATAAAAATGCACATATGAAACAACTACTTTTTTAAGCTACGAATATGTAAATATTTATTAGATACTTTTTAAAAGTACTTTAGTATACATACATGTGTATGTATTCATCACTACATAGTGAAAAGAAAAAAACAAAAGTAATATTCATGTAAAAAACAAAACATAAAAATGTAAGGAGCAAATGAGATCTTTGTCGACCATGCTTGAAAAAATTTTGCACAGAACGAAGTCTTAAAAAATTACATTATTTTGAAAAAAGAAGTCTTAAAAAATTACGTTTAAAAAACCAATTTGTTATTTTAGTTTGGAAAGACATCTCATTATGGAGAATGTCCTCCTTCCATGCTTTCTAATTCAGCAATGTATTTATTTTTTGGCAGGAAGTGGGCTCTGAGGCTGTGAATACAATGCAGAACTTCTGCAAGTGACGCTGTTTTTAACACTTCCTCAGTCTCCTCTTCATCTTCAGACCCGTCGTTATCAATTTGCAGTGGATCTGCTTCTGTATCAACAATGGAACTGACAATTTCCTCATCAGTCCAATTGCCATAGCACACAATGTCGTCATCACATACAATATATGTTTCAAATGAGCTTTGTGTATTTGCACCTGCCAGGCTCTTAACGATTTTTTCTACTTCAGCACTTGTATCTTCAAATTGCTGATCAGTGGGTGTAGTTATAAATTTTGCCTATCAAAAAAATAATAAAAAAAAATTAATGAATATAATAAGCAAAAATTGTGAAATTTTAACGAACGTACCTTTTTGAAACAGTTTGAATTGATTCAGGTTTCACCATCCAAAAGCTATGTTTAATCATATGAATAACTTGAAATATATTGAGTGATTTTTCAAATTCAGCCACTGTTTGTCCGCGTTCAATTGCAGCAACCTGTTTCCGAATAATACTTTGCCTATAGTACGCCTTAAAACAGTGGATATTCCTTGATCCAGAGGCTGAGTTATTGCAGTTGTATTTGGTGGCAAAAACTGAAGGTTAATGTTTGTCAAAGTGTCAGAAATCTTATGACAAGCCGCATTGTCAACCAGCAGAACAATTTTTCGATTCTGTTCTCTCATTTGTGTATCCAACTTATTTAAAACTTTACCCCAAATCTCCTGCGTCATCCACGCTTTCTTGTTAGAGTAATACTTTAATGGCAAAACTTTATTTTTAAAGCATCGCGGACTCTTTGACTTTCCAATGACAATGACTTCCTTAAATTCTCCCGTGGCATTGCAAATAAAAAGAAAGCGTTAGCCGGTCCTTAGAGGTCTTGAACCCTTTCACTGTTTGTCCCTTATGTGTAAGCGTTTTTTGCGGCAATGCTTTAAAGAACAAGGCACTTTCGTCTGCATTGAAAATATTCACCTGATCATAGTTCGCTATAATATGTGGAAGAGTTGTGCTCAGAAATATTTCTGCATTTTCCTTATCAGTGGAGCGTTCTTCGCCGTGAATATTTCTTAACTGAATGCCATTGCGCTTCTGTAATCGCCAGAGCCATCCTTGCGTTGGCGTAAAATCTTTTTTTAGCTTCACTGCAAGCTGCTTGGCTTTTTCCAGCATTAAGTTTGAAGAGATTACTGCTCCAGAGGATCTCAGTTGATTAAACCATATCATTAACGCCTGCTCCACCTGGGCTTCTTTACCTTGCTTCATTCTTTTTGCAGACAATTTGCGCGTGGACGATTTGTTAGCAATTTCGCCTGCGTTTCTTAAAATTTTATTTAGTGTACTTGAAGAGCACCCATATTTGGAACACAGTTCAGGTTTTGATATGGTTTTACTTTCAGCGATAACTTTAAGTTTCTCCTTTATGGAAAGCGTCTTTCTTTTGTTACCAGCCATCCTGTAAAAAAATAAACGCTACTAAATTTTGCAAACTTAAAAATTATTTCACTTACACTTTTGCCAAAAATTTTACATTTGCCGCCATTAATCAACAAACATATGTTTTTACAGATTGCCATACCGCAAAAAAAGAAAAAAATCAAATAAGTGTAGCCAGATTTTTCTTTTTTATATCCGGGGATTTTTGTACGTATTTCTTTAAAGGGCTCGCACATTTTCAATGTTATAAGCGGGTAAACCTTTTAAACGGGGAACACATTAACCGGGGATTTTTCTGTATATTGCTTATGTGCAATTTTTTGTGACCTGCTTTTATTTCCTTATAAGCGGGGAAATCTTTTAACCGGGAGGCTTATATCCGAAAAGTACTGTATATGTATTTTTCTTACTCTTATTTGTTCTGCTGTTGCTTTTGTTGTAATTGCTGTAACTGCTGCAGCTGTTGCTTTATAGGTTGCATCCAAACTCAAATAACCGCTACCGTTGTACGAATATTTTTCAGTAAAAATCACACTTTATTTATTTTTATATTTTGAAAGCTCATTATTCGCTGATATTGTTTGAGGTTTTCTTGCTGCGCATTTAACACGATAGGCTTTCTCCTGATTAAAAATTGGTTTTTTAGTACATCAATGCTGTTAGTTAATGCAGTTTCCTTTGCTAATCCCGCAGTGCTTTGTATTGAGTCATAAAGTAAGTCGTAGTATGATAAGATTTTGGTTAAATTAATCATGTGGAATAGGTAATCTGAATTTTCGTAGATGTAACTGGGATACGTTTCTGTTACCAAATATTTTTTATTTTCCACATTGGTCACTTGTAGCGCTGTTGCTTCCTTTAGGAGGATCATTATTACATCATGCGATACATTTTTAATGTTGTCTTTGTGTATTATTTTATTCTTTGTAGTTAACACTGTATTTTCTCTGTCTTCTTTAACGATGTGTTTAATGTATCTTTTATTATATTTTTCACGTCTACTAGTTTTTTTCGTAGGTTGTTTGTCCCGGTTTAAATTTTTTTAGAGTTCTTTTCTTGTTATGGTATTCTTGCATTTGTTGCTGTTTTTGTTCAATATTATTTTTCACTGTTTCACTAGTATCCTTGCTGAAAAGAAGATCGACTTGGCTTCCTTTGTGACACTGAGTGTATGGTTATATTCCTTGATGGCGGGAAAGATTTGTTCTTCCGTCGTAGATTTTTTATCCTGAGCTGAAGTGTGAGCTATCTCTAGAATGGTAGAGTGGAACCGTTCAACTTGCGCGTTGGACGTTGAATGATTATTTGCCGTACGCGTGTGCTTTATTTGTAGTTCGTTTAGCATACATGTCGTACAATACCAATGAATATGTTTTCGTTGTCCGTCATCACTTCGGTAGTTCGGAATTACTTGGCATAACACTTCTTCAAATATTTCGTGAAAATGTCTTTTTGTATCAAGTTTACGAAAATATGCATATTGTTGTGCCATTTTATTTTATTTTTTTAATTTGTTAACCGTTTTGAAATAAACTCGAATTTTATTTCTGAATTCACTGTTATTTCTTAGTCGCGAAGGACTTTTTACCGAATCCTTTTATTGACCGGTCCCTGCTCGGGCGCCAATTATGAATAGTCTTTAATTATTCTTTAAAAATATATTTTCCTTCGATTCCTCGAAGGTTCCTTTATTCAAATATTTAATACTTGTATACACAAAATATCATAACTGACTATGTCTAAATCTATAGTATTGTTGATTCTCGGTAGAACTATCTTTCTTTATGACATCATTCAACTTCCTATAATCTACGCAGAAACGGGTGCTACCATCTTTCTTTTTAACTAAGACGATAGGTGAACTCCATGGATTTATTGAAGGTTCGATTACACCGTTTTTGTGCATGTCTTCAATAATTTTGTTAGCATCCTCACGTTTTCCTAGTGGAACCCTACGCGGAGCTTGTCGGATTGATTTAGCGTCTCCGGTATTTATGCGATGTTTGACAATGCCGGTTCTTCCATTTCAACTCTTTGTACTTTGTGTGCTGGTATACTTAGTAGAGAAGCTGTTTCCTGTGTGAGGGCGTGCGAAATCGTTTCAGCAAACGTTCTTTTTGGCAATGCATATGTGGCGCGTTTGGTGTCCACATCACGAATTCTATTTATGAAACTTTGAATTTTCACCCTCTCAATGTAATCCACAGGTGCATCTGCATTTGCCAAATGAGCCAGTCGTTCTATTTCAGTTGCGAACTCTTGTAATGACTCGTTCATCTTCTGACCCCTATTTTGCAGTTCGATCTGGTGTATTTGTTTCCGGTGCTCACTACCATATCGTCTTTCTATCGCACCCATCAATGCCTCATAATTGTCCCGTTCACAATCTGGAATAGTCTGAAGGATTTCTGCCGCAGGTCCTTTCAATGATACAAACAAGGACGCCACTTTGTCCGCTGCATTCCAGTTATTGGTCATTGCTGTCTTTTCAAACTGAAGTTTGAAAATTTGAAATGGAATACATCCATCGAATGTGGGTGCCTTCAATCTTGGATTATTTGTTGATGGTGCAGAGCCATGCAGTTGCAGTTCTCGCATACGATTACTCAATTGAAGAACTTCTGATTTTAAATTTTCTTCGTCATTTTTTAACGTGCTTAATTCGTCTTCAAATTTTGAAAATTTCTATTGCAGTTGTTTTTGTACTTGTGTAGTATTTTCTGTAATTGTTGTAATTGTACCAAACGATTTTCTAACTGCGTATTATTTTCAGTCATTTGTTTGTAACTGTGATGTATTTTCAGCTATTTGCGTCATTTGCTATGTCAGACGATTTTCTGTTTGCACTGCATTTTCTGCCATTTGCTTAATAGCCACTAACAGCATGTTCATGTCTACACTTGATGATGTTCGTTGTTCTTCTACTTTTTCTTCTACCTTTGTAGAAGTTTCTGGGCCATCAAATTCGAATTCGTCCACATTAATTCCATCCGCTTCCATGCTACACGTAATCGAGCCTGCAGATACGCCTTTTGTCCGCTTATCGGCAAATTACGCTCCTCCAGTTCCTTTTTTAATTTCTGAATTCTCAATTCCCCGAATTTAACCATCTTGAATTTTGATTATTTGACAATCCCACTTCTGACACCAATTGTTACGAATTTACTGCTTACTAGTTGACTTTACTAGGTTCGTACCTATGGATTGACAAATAAAACCAAAAACCGTTTAATTCAATTTAACAAAATCTCTTTATTTCGCAATTCGTTTACACTATAGCAGTTTACTTTTAGCACTGCTTTATTACGTTGGCGCTGCTACGGCTTATATAGCCACGCACTCCTCGCTGATGCCGACGTGTACTTCTAGAATATCGCGTCTGGCAATTATAAGAACAAAATGCTTTACGTTCCATATACAGTTAATGTTTATGTTATAAGTAGACAAGCAGACAACCGCGGCGCCAAATGTTTATAATAAGAAATGCATATAGCAATACAAATACAAGTGGTACCAAACTTAATACTGCTTTTGTAACAGTATTTTCAAACTGAGGACAAGAGTTGCCTGCGCGTCGTTCTTTTATAGATGCGTGAGTAACTCGAGTTGGCTTTTGATTGGTTGTTACGGGTGATGTGATGTGAAGAAATGATGTCATGCTTATCGTTTATGCGGCAATCGCTTGTTCCAGTACAATCTTTACCTATGATGTCATGCCTTGTGTTCATGCTTTGTTCACGTGGTCTGCTGTTGCTATGCTGTATATATGCGTACTTGTAGGTAATGTGAGTCATACGTGTATGGCTGGGTGTTAACTCCCAAGCGCGAGTTAATTCATATACTTATGAATGGTTAAAAAAATATGTATTTACTTTTGCAGAATAAGATCTTTATTTTAGGCAAATTCACATACTTTAATGAACATGTTTTCGTATTATCCTATGGGTTATATATTATTCGTTAAGTTTATAACATATTCATGTTTTGTGGCGTAGGTCTAAAGTGTAATTGTATTATTTGTTGTAAACAAGTCCTTATCGTGCGGCCTATGCATGTGTATGCATGTCTTGCATTCGGGTATGGTGTGGTATGAGTTAGGGGTGTCCATTGCGGAAATACATCGATTTTTTTTCCGATTCAATGCATCGAATATATACATCGATGGTGTTCGATGCATCGTTTAAGAAACATCGATGTTTTTTCAAAATCGAGTGTTTTTTTTTTAAATTTAAGAAAATGGAATTATAAATAATAGAATTATAATAATAAAAATAATGTCATTCTTTATTAATACCAATATTCCTTAGGGATAGTTTGCAAAAATAAAAGCTTGTTTAATCTCTTGCCTTTAAGCCTATTTCTCTGCTGAGTTACGATTTGGGCCGCTTTTGAAAACAGTCGCTCTGACGGGACTGACGTTCCCACCATGGTTAGATATTTATATGCGATTGGCTTCAATTGTGGGAGCTGTATCTCCAAGTCCTTCCAAATTTCCAATGGGTTTTCAGTGAGTCTACCCACTGGGCAACGTAGATATATGGCCAGCTCATCAGAAAATAGTGTCATCGGCCTTTGACAATTTCCAACTTTTATGGACTAGCTTGTGGTGGTCCTCCCACAATGAATAGTTATCCTCATTTTTATCAGAAAGTTCCGATGACTCCGAATCTTTGGTCGTGTTGTGGCTGCGGCTTTCATGAGATCTTTTATTTTTCCTACAGCAGCAGAGCATGCAAGCGGATCCGTAAAATGCATTTTCTTGAATCTGGGGTCCAATACCGTGGCTATAGCGAGGGGAGTTACGTTTTTCGATGACACCCATTCTCTTCTGAATCTCCTTAAGAACCAGAGACTGTAGCTCTTTGGCAATCGAGTCGTCGAAGCTCAGAGGCTTAATTTTTAAAACGAGGCAATGAATAAGTGGTATTACTTTGCTGCTAGTGCAATACTTATCACCTGAGACCTCCTTCGTAGCAGCTTCTATTGGACGTAGTACCTGTAGAACTGAACTTAGATGTGCAAGTTCTGACGCATGCAGCATAGCTGGTGCATTTTTGTGTCTGATGATTATATTGTTAACAATCTCACGAAGTTCGATGAATCGCTCAATCATATAATATGTGCTATTCCATCTAGTAGGCACCTGTTGAATTAATTTAGTTTCGTCTGAGGTTGATTTACGGAGTTCGTTGCTTGCTATGTTGCTCTGTTTAAACCACGTCACAACATCTTTGACTTTGCTTATTAACTCGCGTAGTGGTTTGCATTGTTCTATTGAATTTTGTGCAACCAAGTTTAAAATATGAGCAAAACAAGGTATGTGCTTTTTACCAAAGGCTAGCTCTACAGCTTTCACCATATTTGGTGCATTGTCCGTCACCACAGCCGAAATTTGGTCTTTGTCAATACTCCATTCGTCGCAAGTGTTCAGCAGCATTTCAGCAATGTGTTGTGATGTATGGCGTTCATTTGATTGGCTTACTCCCAGAGTGATAGAAAACAACTCACTGCCAACACCGAAATGAGCTGTGACTCCAAGAAAGCTCCTCATGGACATCGATTCTGACCACATGTCAGTTGTCAAAGTCAGATTTTCAATGCCCGACAACTTTTCACGGATGATTCCTGATAGGGCGGCGTATTTGTCATCAACCCAACGAGTGAGTGTTGTTTTATTGGGAAGTTTATAACGCGGCTCAATCACTTTAAGGAAATTGCGAAAGCCTTCGTTCTCTACAATAGTAAATGGCTGATTATCCTTACACACCATATATACTAAGGCATTATTAATTTTAATAGTTTTGTCACCATTGGCCGAGAAAGCATAAATCTCTTCAAAACTAGCTTGGATAGTTTTTTGGCGTTTTGGTGGACCAACAGTTTTATTTTCAGGTTCTTTCAAGGCGTCACTTCTATCTGCTTCTTTAGTGGGTTCCTTTATAGATTTAAAACTTGTTGAGGGTAAAGAATCCGTAATTTTTGTTGAGCCATCATCGGTAAGCTCTCGGAAAGCTGCCTTATGAATATTTTTTAGGTGCCCCATCAGGTTGGTTGTATTTCCGCATGATTTAATGTTTTTTCGGCAAAGTCTGCACTTTGCCAAGTTGTTTCCTTCTTCTTTGTCATAAAACTTCCATACGCCGCTTTTTTTGGAGCCATAATGTTTGTTTTTCTAAAACAACAATATTAAATTCCATACAAAAAAAACATCAACTTATTCCATTACGATACTTATTTTTCCAATCAATTCCGTATTAAGATAATAGTAAAAATTTATATTTTATTCTTTTCCACACTTTTATTTTGTTAAACGTTTACACAATGTTTCCAAGTAAAAGCCCGGCAAAAAAAGTTATCCGATGTTTCTTGAAAATACATCGATGCATCGAATACATCGAATGCCTTTGAAAACATCGGATTTTTTCGATGCATCGGAAAGGAAACATCGATTTTTTCGATGCATCGATGTATATCGGACATCCCTAGTATGAGTTCAGTCTTGTGTTGATACTCTTGTTTATTTGATTAGGACAGATCTGGCATTTATTTTAATGGTAAATCCAAAGAGACTTGCAAATTTGCTATTGGAGGAGTAATTGAGTGCCTTGTACCATACCTCCAGTATGTAGCTTCTCTACCGGAAGAATTATTTCTTTTCTTAATGCGCTTGTACATTACCAAGAGATTTAAGAATTTTCTCTGCGCTGTGGTGCTGTCCAGTCTTATATGTAGATTTACATTTTTAACTTCGGTCACAACTTTCTTCCACAATACATTTTTTTCCTTCTACCCTACTCGTCCTCCATATTCAACCGTACTCTCAGCAATAACTGTGTCTCCGCATTACTGAGATTTTCTCTAAAAATTTAAAAATAATAATTTATACAATTATTATTAACATAATTTAACTAAATTTCAATACAAAAATTAAAATAAAACAGTTTTGCACTTACTTTTCGTCAGACATCGTAGTTAAATGCAGTAAACAATTTTTTGATAGAAATTATGAGTGACAGCTGATAGAAGTGTTGTCTTTTTGAACGCTTGATTATTGCAGTGCTGCAATATTGGCATTTCTTAACGTTCTGTTTGTTATGGAATCGTCATGATGCGCGTCATGATGCATTTACGAACGTAGCCATATTCGGTATCTTCATATAGGTATGTGTCGTCAGTTTCGGTGAAGATAATTTTTTTTATTTTTTAGATTGCTCACTGTGTAAATGACAATACCGGTTGTTTATAAGTTTATAATGTTCTTTATTTCAATGACAAGACCGATAGTTTATAAGTTTATAATGTTCTTTATTTCCCTTGCTTCGGAGCGAGGGCAGCCGTAAAGGTTGAGCGAGTAAATACAACTGAACTTTTTTAAAACTATTGCAGCGGCGACTACGCCTAAATATCTGTCTGAATAAACTGCACACGCTCTGCCGTGTGACTTGCCAGCGCAGTAGCAGCGATAGGTGTTTGTTGTTGTCACGCGCAACTCGTTGAGCGCGTCGTCAGCAATATCGTTGGCAGTGGAGTACCTGGCTTCTGTAGTTTGAAAAATAATTTCCGCACGCTCAGCTCCAGACGCATCGTCAGCGATTTCGGTGGAATTGAAATGTTGTCCGGAAGCGTGTTGTTGCTCTTGTTCTTTTGTTGTTGGCTACTATGGTGTGTTAACTTGTATGCTTTTATGTTTATTATTAAATTCAATAGGAGTGTTACGAATGTTATCTTTATGTAAGACATGTTGTCTTCCTCCTCTCTCTACTAAAACTGTGTCCTCCTGGTTTTCTATGACTATGTATTTTAAATATTTCTGTTCCGTTTTTGTACGTCGTTTTGACAGTGCGTAAATTATTTGTTTTGGTTCATAAACTTTTTGTGTTCTTTTTTTATTATAATATTCTAAAACTTTGTCTTTGTTTTTTTTTTTTCAATCAATTGTTATATTTCCGTATTAGTACACATTTTGACGTTTTGTACGCGTGAAGTAATCCTACTTCTGATTTAAAAGGTATTTTCAATGTTTTTATTCGGACACTTTCTATTTGCACAGGATGGTCTTTTATTAAATTTTAAAATTATAATTTACAAAGTTTATTGAATATAATATATTATCGCACGGGAGACAGCGTTCGCTTTGGCGGTTGAAAATCAAGTGTTGCTTTTGATATGACGTTGATGCCACTCAGATAAGAATTAATATTTCGCAAAGGGTTAATCTTTAAAATGAGAACTAGTCTTAGGATTTGCTTCCCGTTGCTAAAGCTTACGAAACTACTAAAAACTTCAGTTTTTAGTATCGCTTAACTTTGCAGTTTGTTTTTACTGACTGCGCCAGTTTTGGTTCTTCGAGCGGAGGAGAAAATAAAAATGCCGATGATTTTATTTCTGTGACATTATATTTTATTCTCTCCTAGTTCCTTTTCAATTGTGCTGTAATTGATTTCGTGTTTGTTAAGAGTTCGACTAATGTAGCTGATTGGATGTCCCAGCAAGATGGGCAAAAGCAAAGCTGTATATCGAAATTCTTTTCGTACAAAATTCTGAAAACTAACGTCGCGAAATTCTGTAGTGACAAAATTCTGCATTTACAAAATTAAGTATTTACAAAGTTCTGTAAAAGCGAAATTCCGCACTGACAAAATTCTGTATTAAAAAAATTCTGTATTGACAAAATTCTGTATTGAAAAAATGGTGTATTGACTAAAGTCTGTTTTTTATTTGATAATTTCATGTGCCAAGTGAGTTGCTATTAAATAGTCGTAAATCTTATCAATAAAAACAATTAGTATTTAAGAAAAGCAAAAGATTTATAAACTCCAATATTAACTTAAGCGATATTTATACAAAGAAAAAAAAGGTGCGTGGAGTCCCTACGCGCGGAAGAAGTTATACTTCTTAGCGGTGTTCAGAAATGCATAACATTTTCTATGAAAGAAAACTTAAATTCACATTTTATAATTTTATTATGCACATTTTTTAAAGCAAAGTCTAAATGAAGGAATTTTAATTCGGAAAGAAGTTCTGTCTCTTCGTTGCGGAAGGGAATATGCAGCGTAACCATATATCTTTTGTAATCCATCAACACGCGTTGAAAGCCCAGCAGTTATCGGTGAATTGACGACAGTTGATACATCAGTCGTTTTAGATGCTTCCGCAGAGATTGATGGAACAGCAAACGTTGAATCTTTTTTACGCGCTCTCTGATATTCCGCAGCTGTTTTCCTCTTCCTCGGTTGGCTGCCAGCTATCATTTCCAATTTCTCCTTTTCCCGCTCTGCTTTCTTACGTGCTCGGTATTCACGATATTATTGTACTGTTTTCCCTCCTTTTTAAAACACGGGCTACACTGTCTTTTTCTGCTGTAAAATCAATTTAAAATCAAAACATTAAAATTTTTGCCAATCTAATTGATATTAATTTCAAGAGCACAAGTTTAATGCACAAGGTGCATCTATTACGGACAATTGAAATATTATGGTAAATTTTGTGCAAACCGGACTTTTTGGTTATTTGATTCTAATTCCTGAGCTTTTGCTAAAGCATCAGGTGAATCTTGTGGGTTTAGAGAAAACAGTATGCCCTTAGTGGGGTATTTAGACCTGTTATAAAAAATTCTTCCCTATTCTTTTTGTTTAATTCTTTTGTAATATCCACGTTGTTCCATGTGTCATAATTGTTTTATTTATTAATAGAGTAAATTTTTTTTTTTTTTGACCAGGTTGTAATATTCTACAATCGACCCTGCCTTAAGATGCTTAGTTCCTGTTCTATTTGCAAAATCTTAGCGAGATAGAATTGCATCGAAATTAAGTACTGTTCCATAGTTCGTTAATGCATCGTTTGCATCATACGTTATTTTATTTCGAAGAATTGTGAGCGCAGCGTTAAGCGCTGCCTCCCTCCAACTAACATATGAATTCATGCTACTAGTAAATTCAGGTAAAATAAACTTCATTAAAAAAACGAGAGAGATTGCACTCCGGGAGTGCAGGCAGAAGTGAAAACTTGAACTTATGGCGCGTTGGGCACTTTTTTGGTTGAGCATTTTTAGGTGCGCTCGCGACATGAGAAATTGTACAAAAAAAAATCAAGTTTATCAAAGCAATGTGAACACTTTTTGAATGGACTATATTCGAAGGAAGTGGTTTTATTTAAATGATTAAATATTAGTAAATAGACATCGTTAAATCAAATTCTTCATATAAAAATTCAATTAATGATTGATGTTTGACATCTGCATAAACTTTGCAGATTTTTATATGAAATTGAATTTTATATGAAATCTCCCCTCAAATTCATAGGATAATGATAAAATCTTTTATTAATTTTCATCATAAATAGTGCGGAAGCAACATTAGAATAAATGAATAAATTTGAATACAAGAACTCTCGTATTGCTTGTAAAGACTGTTTTGGTGAAATATAAACGGCAGCCATTAATATTATTTGTCCATTAGAATGGCATTGGGAAATACATACTATATATCACCACATGTCTATAAATTCAATTACACCTATTTCACTTTGCACCGCCACTGCACCTGAACACAAACTTTTGTGCCGCTGGTCTTAATTCTATTTGCACTTTGTTACTCGCAATTCACCATAAATTGTATGCAATAAACGGCTACTTGAAACCGCTCAATCGTAATGATGCGCTGAGTAGCTACGGCTTGATCGTAAATGCATATTGCAAAGCATGATGAGAAAGCATAATGTTCATTTACAACAGAGCCGCTCAAAATAATGCGCAATTTTTCATGCCTATACTCGGAGTATAGGCAAGCAAATGCAGTCGAAGCATGTACGCTATGACGCTAATTCTGCCAGCGTCAAAAATTCACTCGAAATACAGGAATTCAGTTTCGAATAAGCATATAGAGGACTTAATGAGAATCAAAACTTACGATCTTGAAGTCGATATGGAAAAAATCATGGAAAGTTAAAAAAAATTAACTTAAAATTATTGTTGTTCTTAATTGCTTTTTTAATCAAAAACCATAATTTTTTATTTTTTTTCTAAATTTTTAATAACAAAATAACCAAATAGCACGATTTCACTCAGTGGCAGATATCAAATGTGTGATTGTATGCGTTGGTAAATAAATTGCGTATTATTTTGAGCGGCTCTGATTTACAACACTGCTTTATATTCTGACAATGCGGTGTGTTCATTTGCTAATGGCAACTCTTTTTCATGCGCATCATATGCTGATTACAATGCTTACGACACGACACGACAGTACGACAGTGAACTGAAAATGGCTGAGAAGCTGGAAGAGCTAAAGCAGATTCGCCTCTTATTCGAAAGAATGGCAGAAAAATGAAATGTTTATATAGGGTATCAACAAGGGTGTTCTGAATAATTTAAATGTATGAGTATTATAAGTATTGAATTTATAGCATAAAACTTATTTTAGTTTTTTTTATTATTTTTGTATACTATTGGAAAAAATGTATGCGAGATTTTAAAAAGCATTGACTGTTTTTCTTTTATTTATTTAATATTTGCTAATTCTTTATAAGTCTAACTAAAAAATATAGCTTCAAACTTAAAACGGTTTAGAAAGAGTAGAAAAATTCAACTAGAATTTCTAGAAATCTTTTTGGTATTCAGTTTTAAAGACTCAAGTTTAGGCGTGAATATTACGAAATCATTTGTTTTCTAAATTTACGCAAAAAAAGTGTGGCAGAAGCATCTCTTTTAGATTCAGCTTCTCTTCTCTGTCCTGACTGATGTATAGCTTCTTGTGTATTATTATTTTCGTTATCATCCTGTAGGTCTTCATCGATTTCGCTGTCTGTTCCTTCGTTCATAATAATTATGTTATGAAGTATAATACATGCCATTGCAATAATTTTCGGAAGGTGCGGGCGCTGCACTTCAATAAATTTTAAAATTCTGACCTTCTTTTTTAAAATACCAAAAGCTTGCTCAACGAAAACGCGAGGTGAACTCAAAACTGCATTAAACTTCGATTGTTGTGTGGTTAAAAAGCCATTGTTTCGATAGTGCACCATTAAGTTCATCTCGAGTGGATACGCACCATCTCCAAGCAGATGATAGTTGTGAGGTATTACAATAACTATTTGCTATTGATCTTTTAAAGGGGCTGTTTTGCCATACTGCTGCATCATGGCATCTGCCAGGGCAACCTATGAATACATCAGTAAATTTCATTTCACTGTCAGCAATAGTCTGTAATATATTAATTATAACTTTATTATATTTATATTAAAAAATTAAACAGTTAATGTAATTACTTGTATAATGTGGAGTAGGTTCCTTTACGATTATAGAAACTGACCGCATCTCTAAGAGGTTGGGATATCTGGACGTGGGTACCATCAATGCAACCCAGAACAAATGGGAACGGATTGCGGCGACTTGCTAAAAATTTCTAGCTTGTTTTCCTTTGTTCGTCAGGCGTATT
The DNA here is from genome assembly GCF_023373825.1 of Bactrocera dorsalis. Lineage (NCBI taxonomy): Eukaryota > Metazoa > Arthropoda > Insecta > Diptera > Tephritidae > Bactrocera > Bactrocera dorsalis. The sequence continues at coordinate 31,112,616 of NC_064303.1, read as the reverse complement.
TGGAAACTTTGGAGCGAGGCGATTCGCTGCCAAATAAGTCCGACTAGGCATATTTTTTCCAAAACAGTGCCGTCTCATCCGCATTGAATACTTGGTTAGCCTCATAACCTCCCAACGTTATTGCTTCTAAGAACTCTTTAGGAAATGCTCCTGCCGCATGTTCATCAGCTGAGGCTCCTTCTCCTGTAACTTTTACATTGTGTAGTGAATTTCTTTTCAGGAAATTTCGTAACCAGCCATTACTGGCATTAAAATGGGGTCGCTCGCTCTATTGAAGTGGAAGGCTCTTCATTTTTAATTGTTACATAAAATTGTTGCATCTTTGCTTTTAGAGATCTTGTATCAATAGGCATCCTCTTTACTGCATGGTCTTCAATCCAACATAAAAGGACACGTTCTGCTTTCAAAACTGCAACATCGCGAACATAAAACCCACGTAAAAAGCACCCAGCACTAGCGGCTGAAACCACTTTTCTTATCATTGTTTCGTTTTTCCTTATGGTAATAAGGAAATATTGTTGCTTCATGTATATTTGTACGCTTTGAGATTGTTGCAATCTTTTCCCCCGCTTTTAATTCATCTAAAATTTTAATTTTTTCATTTCAATTTAATTTTGTTCGTTTGGACGCCATTTTGCTATGTTTTCTTATGACATTTCTTTGTTAACCTTTTATTCAATTCTTTACTTTGACATCCAATAACAGCAGTGTACAGGGTGGTAGCTACAGCAGCGATTGTTTCCTTCGTTCGAACTGAAGGGTTTCGATGGTAAGGTCTTCTGTTGACTGTCCCATGCTCGGCAAAATTGTTTACAAGTCTCATTATGGTCCATCTGCTCGGAGCCGCCAAACGTGTATTTTTAAGTACATACGTAAAATTGAGATTTGTACTTGCTTGAATAATGAATCTTTATATATTCGAATAAGTTCAGAAACTACTGATTAAAGTCTGACAGGTTTCTTTAGGTATCTCATACCAAGTTTTTTGTATGCACTCCCATAACTGGTCTTAGATTAGAGAAAGATTGACTCGCCAAATTTTTTTTTTAGTTCTCCCCATAAATTTTCTATTGGATTTTAATACGGGGATTGGTTTGGCCACTTCAAAACGTTAACATTATTATCTTCAAAATATTTCTTAACCAGTTTGAAGATATGTTTTGGGTCAATATCTTGCTGATATACCCAAAGTAATGGTAAGTTTTCTTCAGCATAGGGTATTATCATGACATTTTCAAGTATTTCCTTGTACTCCGACGCTGTAATTTTGTTAGCTATCCGGTATATAGGACCTACTCCATACCAAGAAAAACATCCCCACACCATGACGTTTCCACCTCCATGCTTCGCATGCGACATTTAGTGGCATTTGCACCAAATTTTGCATGATACCAACAAAAATTGTTTGTATATTGAATTACCGGTCTTCCACGTGACATAGATCTACTGCGCTACCGTTAAGTGGATTTAACGTTCCGCATCAACTGTCCTACGGTTTTCGAAAGAGCAGCAATTTCATTTCGTATATCATTTAACTCACCTGCGATTGCGATCTAACCTCAAAAATTTGTCCACTGTCCTTCAGTGATAAGCATTCTGTGATAGAATCAGCAATTTTAACTTTGTCGCTAATTGGAATGCTCGTGGCGATGATAGGTGTTTGTTCGTACGGCGACAAGCGGCTGAGCCAGACATCTTGTAGTATGCCTTCGCTGAGCGTGGTACCTGCTGTTCGTCGCATTTCGTTGTACAAATCGCTGGGCCTTCGGCCACACAGTGGAAGCTCTTTCAATACACGTTGAAGACGGCGTTGTTGACTCTCGGCGAAATTTTCGATAATTCTACGACGAATGTAGCTAAATTTGTACATTGCTGGTGTATCTTTAATAAGAGGACGCATCTCTAGTAATTTTGCCAGAGGTACGCTTGCAAGTACTATGTTGAATTTGGCTGTATCAGAGTAAGTACGTGAGGCTTCAAACCAAAACTTTAGCGAGTAAAAGTAAGCCTCAACGCTATCCTCAGACATCGCCGGAAGTGGAATTCGTGGTGGAGTATTTTGCGATTCAAGCTGTTCCACGTCGCTATTACTATCCTTTGTTGATCTCGTTTTGACCATTTTCGCAATTTAAACGTATTAAACAATTATTTTTTTTATGTCTGGGATCACAAATGTAGTAATGCGAAAGTAGGCACGTGCTACTTGCTTGGCAGTTGATGTGAAAAAGGGGAGATTTATTGACATATCACAACTACGTACAATAGAATAGAATAAAGGATAAACAAAATGTCAAAACGCATGGTTGCATTGAGAATTAAAAATTAATTATTATTTATGGTGTTGCCACATATATTTATAACTGAGCTTGTACTCGAAAATCTCTGCATATTAATTTTTTGATTTGATTATTGAGTAACCATGAGGAGTTTTTATTTTGCCTGTATCCCTGCAGTGGAGTTGCAGACGCCTAAAATAATACTCCCTGTTTCAAACCCATCATTTTTGTATTCTGGTTTAAGTGATTCTCATTATGGTCCATCTGCTCGGAGGATTGCCGTCAAACGTACGCCTATACTCTCTTTGAACCGAAACTACGGACTCCAGTGCGTGATAGCGGCGGGCAATCCAAATTTTTGTTTCAGTGTCCCAGTTATCCATTTTTGTTAAATGTAGAAGTCAATCTGCAAAATAAAAAAAAAATTAACCAGATTCATTAAATAGAAAAAAAGTTATTTACTTTTTTTTTGGTAGCGGTTTCCATCAGCCACCCTGTAGTTCTTCGTCGTACGAGTTACGGTTTCTTCTCTTATCCGTCTCAGCAAATAGATACAAGTAATTGCTTTGGAGTCAAGAATCAGACTGATTCTGCCATCAGATCAGCAACTCAAGCCTGCTATAACGTGTGGGTGTACCGCACATTTCAACAAACTCAAAATATGCCGAGTCTGCTGTTTTGGTCACATACTGGCGGATCATGTGATGAAGCTTTCTTGTCGCCTTCTCTGCGAATCCAGCGTGATGTGAAACTGTTGGTATAACGTGGCTTGAATATTTTACCTGTATATCAAAACTTATCTATTTTTCTTTTGCCAATTTTTCAGGAATCTTAATTTTTTATTTGTAGAATTTTAAGCACTTTTTTCAAAGATCTGGCGCTGGAAGGACTTCTTCCCGTAGAATTTTTCCTATATTTTTCCTCAATGAATAGTGATGGCTTAAAGACTGGTTCGAGCCGAATATACAAGTTACAAGAAAATCGTTATTGAACCGAAACATATGTAGGTTTGTGTGTTGTGCGGTCCTCAGCCGCACTTTTCTTGGAATTAAAAAATAAAAGCAAAATTTCCCGCAATTGTCGAGAAGTCGGCTCAAAAAGTGACATTTTCAGTTGAGAATAAGTTTGGGATGCAAATCGATCTCCACACATATACGTGAATTATGGTAGGAAAATTAATTATACAAAAGTTTAAGTTTAGTATTCACAAAAGTGAATTACACCCGGCGTTGCTGCTGACTCCTCGCGTTCTTTGTATCTCTTCACTTCTTCGTGCCAGGCTGTCCTATTTTGTCTACCTGCCACCTTACATATATATTTTAATTATACACGATTTTCCAAGCTTATTGATAACTATGGAGATGATGCTGATGCTGATGCTGTTCAGTGGTTAACTGGCTTGTCGATTGCCCATGGCATGAATGTATTGCGCTGCCTAATGGCAGAGGACTAGCTGCAGATGATGCAGGTAATGTTGGGCACTCAACTGTCAAAGGTTCAAACGCAAAGCTTTGAATGTCCTTCGCTCCATCCACAGCAGCCGAACCAAGTGTGGCTAAAGCCCTTTGTTCAAAATCGCCCATCGTCTTTAAGCTTGGCCCTGCACCAATCAGCCTCTGGCTTATTTTCCAGCGCCTTACCCGCGTGTGTAGTTGGCTTTTCCAAACAATACATAACATATCACACAAACTAATATAAAACACTTACTTCTTTCCATTTTGTTGCTGTTCGTGTTGGCCCTCTACTTGCTTTTAACACCTCCACCAGTTCCTACCATAATTCACGCATTTTTTTAGGCGTCTTTGGCAAATTTATTCCTGTGCCTATTTCCGGCTGCGCCTGGCAAAATGATACATACGCCTCTATTTGCTCATTAGTAGCCATTTTTTCTGTTAAATAAAACTTAGTTAACTAAATTATCTTCCATTAAATATGGAAATATACGTGTACACTTACGTTGTAGAAGAATCTATTTTTAACGAATTAATAATTCGAATAGAAATATCAGCTGTTTCTGTATACATTATTTTGTTCAACACACGTGTGGGGGAAAGTTCTGCGTACTGAAGCTTTGTATTTTGTCAAAACTGTTACAGAATATCAAAAAATCTAATATTTCATTGGATACTATTTGTTGAATATCTTTTAGGTTTAGAGTTTATGAATAAAAGTTTCCTTTTTTGCGAAATTAATTGTATTAGCAATAGAGGATAATTCATTATACACTTCGGTAATCAATAACTCTGCTAACTTTGATAAAAGATTGAGTTTCTAATATTTTTTCTAAAAGAGTATTAATTTTTTTTTTGCTGTTTATTGTTTTCTATTAGCATATTTAATCTTGTTTTAATTTCAATTATATTGTCGGCTCTTTTTTTCAATAAAAGAAAATTTAAGGCATTATTTCCTCCATTTTTGCACCCTTTGTTTTTTGTGACCTGCTTCACATTAGTGACTGATATTTCTCGAATAGAGTTGAGACAAAAGCGACAGAATACCAAATAGTCACTAAAATAATTTCACCATAGATGAGTTCTTATTTGTGATTTGAGACTGTTCGCAGATACCTGCATTACTATATATATTTGTGGGGTTCGTCACCTTCTTCAGTCCGCAATATTCAAATATGTCTCTTTTGGTTTGAAAACATTTATTAGTTTACTTTTATCTAAAAGATACAATCCGCTTCTTAGTTACAACAACGTTATTCTTTTCGCTTTTAGTTAAAATGTACAATAATCTTCACTTCTTCTTAATTACAACAACGTTTCACTTTTGGTTAAAATGTACAATTCGCTTATTCTTTCCACTTCGCTGCGCGCGTCTGTTCTGTTTGGTGACCGACTTCTAACTCAAACTCTTTTTGCTCATCACCATCGGAGCAACCCACGCTATGACATTTCTATATTGTCCAGTTAAATTTAGTCTTTTCATTTTTAAGTTTTTATTACAGAAAAAGTTAGTTGTTATACATTTTTTTCACAGCTTTTCCATAAAAGTGAATGTTGGAAGTTTGGTTATAAAATATTTTTTGTAATTAATTTATAGCAGCTTTATGATGTGGAGGAATGAATTTTAGCAGGTCTATCATATTTTTCCTTCCTTTGACACAGTGCTGCCTTTAGGATATAATAAAGGCTGATATATATTTTTTAAACTTTGCGGTCTACCCACTAAATAGTTTCTTATATCAATGGAATGAATTTCTGTATCTTCATTATAGTCACATTTGAATTGTATGAGATAGGGTTTAGATCTTTATAACTTCATCCAGCGTATTTTAAACCAATTTACTGAAAGTACTGTGTCGGTTACTTTTCTGTTAATGGTAGACTGTTTTAAAGGTTTTGTTGACAAAAAATCTTGGTGGGTCATTTGGATTAGATGAAACATATAACATACGGAAGAAACGGAGGGAGAAGGATTGAGTGTATGTTGGTGGGGGATGAAGCATTATTGTTTGAAGTTGTAGCTTTAATGTTGTCATTAGAATCATTAGTGTTTGAAGTTTTTTCGATGTTGATGTATTTTTTTGAGTAAGTATTGTTGATGGAAGCTGTTAGATTAGCATAAGAGAATGGTGAGGGAGTAGAAGGCATTAGAGATTTGAGTAAATTGATGGCTTCACGCATCGAACACTTGTGGATAGTTTTAATTTTAAGTATCTCTTTAGACTGGACAAATTTTGGACAGGCGTTAAAGGAAGAAGGGTGTTCACCATCGCAGTAAGCACATTTGACTCTAGAGCATTCTGTGGGAGGGGTATGATTTGGGGGTAGGTTGCAGATAGCACGTTTGGTTTGTAAAAATTTGTCAGTGATTTTTTGGTTCTTAACCAAAAGAAGTAGGCTGCCGTCACGAAGCGATGTGATTTTGTTAATGTCTTTGCTTATGGCCTGAATACCTTTATGTACTGCAAAGCAAGAAGTGTATGCAATAGGTTTTCTGGCGTCCTGTGATTTGATTACGAGGTACTTGGGATCATCCTTCTTAGAAATAGGTAATTCCGGGAAGAATTCCAGCGTTGAATTTTCTGGCTTTTTCCTTTTGTTTTTAGGACCCGGGGATAATAGTGCAAACCTATTATCCCCCAGCCTGTTGGCCCCAGGGGGCATTGCGAAAGAATTTACGTTCTTACCCGATTAAATTGTGGATTTAACTTTATAATGAAAAGTATAAAAAACACGTGGAAAGTGTAACGAATTGAAGCTCAAAATGTCAAAGATAGGTTAAATTGCGCGTACACCAAGTAACGAGAAGCTATGCAGCGAGTACGTATATGTGCGCTCGATATGATAAAATCAACCGTACGCAACCAAAAACAACGAACGAACGAGGTCTAAATATAAATAAATAACTTCAATTCTTTTTGGGGTTCCATATTAAAAACCTGGGTTCACCGCCAATAAGTTCGTTACAAACCACGATTACAAAATAAAATATTCAAAGTCAAATTTTAAAACATGTCAATGAGCTGTGACAATATTTTTAAAATTTCCCTTGTTAGTTATATAAATTTACTTGTTAAAATTGTTCTACTACGAGGAAAAATAAAAATAATGCGCATATACTCGTATATAAAATTGACGAAATTATAGAAAGCAGAAAAGTTTGGTTGATTTAAAAATTTTGTCAAGCCTTATAGAAATAAATTTCGTAATTAAAATTGTATATTAAATAAAAAAAAAAAATTAAGCGTAAGCCACTTAAATAGATAAAGAAGTAAACACCTAAATGTATATAAAAAATATTAAATATGAATAAAAATGAGTTCAACAGAATTATTTTGTATTAAGATTTTAAAAAGGATAAATTATAATTATTCCTGTAGAAAATGTCAAAATCGATTACTATGAAAATAGGAATACCCAGTGTTTTCAAAAAGTTTGTAACTAAGAACCTAGTAGTACTTTTGAACTACTGTAAATATGTATAAATGGTTCTTGAGAGCTTACTTGTATATGGAAAAACTGGTTATAGTTAATATTAATATATGGGATTAATTAATATTATTTTTTCCTGGCATTTTGCAATTAAAAATAATCCTTTGTTTACATAAATAACCTATTTTCTAAAAATAATTAATCAAAAAATGCTGAGTTTTACATAAAAAAAGTTTTAAAGATAGAAATTAAATAAGCCAATAATAATATTGTTTTTGTATTAAGCGTTTATATACAGTTAGAAGGCCGAAAAAAGCGAATTTTCCAGAATTTGTACACATATTATGGTATTTTTTACTGTATTTTAAGTCTTAGTATTAGTAAAAATATTTATTTGGAAAGGCACTACAGCTGATTTCCGAGAGCTCCTCTTAAAACAGTCGTTTTGCGGTGGCCACTATACCTCTGAACTGGTTCCTCCAAAATTAAAAAACCAAGTAGATTTTGTTAAAATAATGTTAAATCTAGTAATTATTCGAAGAAATAAGCAATACATATTTTTTTTTACATAATGGCGGTTTCTAAAAAATTAGTAGATTTTTAAACTAAAATTGCAATCTTAAATAAAAAAATATAAAAAAAAATATTTATGGGTGAGAAAAAGTCTTCGACTAATTACTAAAAAATATATTTAAGAAACTCATGATAAAATTTAAGACTAGCCGTTTTCGGGTAATGTTGGCCATCGACTTTGAAAACACTATTTTGAGAAAAACGCTTTGGGAATGCAATTCCAAGCACTCTGAAACGCCTTTTCAAATTTGCGTGTAACTTCGAAAATATTCACCGGAACGATGTGAAATTTTCTTTGCATAATATACACAGTAAATATATCCACATTAAGAAAAAAAGTAGATTTCTGGGAATTTCTAACTGTATATAACCCTTTAATTTCTATAAATTGTAAATAAATTGTGTGATTGTTTAATTACATACATGTATAATTTATAACTGTTTATAACCATGATATTACATAGTAAGCAAATATTATATTTTTGTTGCTATTAAATTTAAGTACGCACTTGTAATACATTTTATAAAAAAAATTAAAAAATAAATATAATAAAAACACATAAAATTTAATAAAAATCGACGCTCGTTCCCTGCTATTACTAAAATATTTATTTAGAATAGGAAAGTACCATTTATGTATATAAATTTATTTTGTTTGCCAAAAGCAGACGAAAAGATATTAAAACATAAACTATAATTAACAATTTACGAAATTTTAGCAGGTGGCAACCCTTTTACTAATATTTTCAATTGTAAACATTTTTTGAGCCTACAGCTTGTAGAGTTTCTCGCGTGGATTGTTGTATTGTCACAACCTTCGCATTAGGATTAACCACAAAGTTTGAAGCTAATTCAAACCGATACTTTGGGTAAGTTATCTCGTCAATACAAAACTATGAGCATTGGAAAGTTTTCGGTGTTTAAGTCACGAAATTGTGAAAATAAGTCGACAAAACGTTCAGTTCGTCGACTTTAATTTTTACCGAACAAATAAAATTTGTATCCTCATTACTTATACGCCCTGTATAACCACTTTATATCACATTTTGATAGAGGATTACCGCAGCTTTGTTTTGAATGCGTGGGAAAAAGGTCGTGTACGCGAATTTTAGAAAAATATACTGTCGGTTTGAAGCCGCCACCACGAAGACCTACTTTAAAGAAGTTGGAGAACCGCTGGATGAATATGAATCGAGCTAAAAGGAGATTTTGTTGAGAACTAGATCACGATTTTACCAAATTTTCGTTTTTCTTTTCAAGATTTACCAATTATCGGACCACTTTCACTATAGTAAGTTATTGCGGTCTATATATTTGAGGTAAAATTAAATTTTAAGAAAAATATGTGAAAAAGAATGCTTCTACAGAGTTGAAGACAAATCGATAATAAACTCTAGTTGTAAGGAAAAGTGAAAAAAGTTAAAATTATCTCATAATAGCATTGGAGAAATATACAATCGGTACTAGCGTTGTAAATAATGCATAAAAAATAATTGAATTAACATTTGAACAAATTTTTTTTTGTAATACCGAAAATAATTAAAAATAATTTTTAAATTTTTAATCCCACCGGATATCGGATTGAAAAATAAAATTTAATGCCAAATAGGAGATTGAAATATAAAAAAATTAATCCCAAAAACCGTATTAAAAATTTTATTTCAAATTACATCCTTTTTAAATTTTAACTTCAATTTTATTTCAAATTACATCCTTTTTAAATTTTAACTTTTAAAAATCAAAAAAATTTAATCCCAAACTTAAAAAAAAAAAATTGTTTGAGAATTTAAATTTGTTCACAAAAAACTCATATTTTAAATGAAATATCTACATAGTTTAGCATGTTTTTTCTTATTTATATTAAATGGCTTTTAGTCCCATTATTTCAGTAAGAAATATGTTCATTTTATCCCTTTTCTTACCAGATTTTAATGTGAAAAATAATTTCCAATTTTCGAATGAAGTGTTTTCCAATTTTTGTAGAAGGTTTGGGACAAAAAATTAAATTAACAAATTTTAATTTGATTTTAGGATTAAAAATTAAATTTTCCATTTTAAACTTGATTTTAAATTAAAAATTTGGAAATTTATTGAAAATTTAATTTAAAATGAAAATATAATTTTTAATCCCTGTTTCAATAAATTTTCAATCCAAACCAACACAGTTCGTTTTTTTTCCACACTCCTGACCGGTACTATACTATACGCTTAAGGAATTGGTAAGAATATTTCGTATAGTCTATTAAGACTCAACTTGTCTTCGCCAACCAATAGCCATGCCGATCGTTCGAAGTTACTACAATACTATAGATGAACCTTAATTCAGTCACCAAAATCTTTTACAAGTACCCAATGATGCATGAGGGAGGTAGAGGTAAAAAATATTGGATAAATTGATGTTAAATTTCAGTTTTTTATGACCTTTTTTTAACAGGATAATACAAATACATTATTTGATTTATAAGCTTGGGCAATGCAATTGGAGTTTGGCATAAAAGCGCTGCATTTTCTCCAAAAATTTGACAGATGTTGCCGTTAACCGAGTTAAGTGAAATCTTAGCTGTATTAATTCCCAGAGAATCAAGTTGAAATAATTGTAATATCTCCTTTTAGTCATAGGACTGATGATCTTCCTACTACGATCTGTACTTAAAAAACAGTTTTTACGGATTGGAGACATTCATCCGGTCGTGTTCCTGGATTAACGCGATTTCCCATATTAGTCACAATGTAGGTGATATCTTATATTTCTCTTATTCGATATATTCATACATTAATAAGTTTTTTCTACTTTTCTAGATTTCCGTTCTTTATAAAATATGGTAGTATATCGCATCATAAAGTACATGAAACGGATAGATAACAAAAAATATAAGCAGGTAAGAAAACCGAAATTCGAATACAATAACAATTAAGAAGTAGTGGATTAGGTACATCCTTATTACATCACTTTGAACTCCGTTTACGCCGTATTTGCGACACTAAAATTCTTACATTTTAATATAATTTACGCATTTTTGTTTTACTACATTTTGAAATTTTTCGACAAACAAGCAAATTTTTTCTGCCAAAATACACTCGTGGCCACGCAAACCTTAGCACTATACTTTCTTAAAATTTTTTCGGACTTTTTCGTTCGTTCGGGATTTTTTTTTACATTTTTTCTTATACTTTTGGTAAGCTTAAGTAGACTAAATAGACTTTTCAAATAAGCGCAACACTTGAAATTTTTGAGTGGTAAGGTTTGCGTGGCCACGCGTGTATTTGGCAGAATTTTCAAATAATGTTTTTCCATAATTCCAGTGATCATATTTAACGGGCTCCGTAACAAGAGACTGCCGCCACCATATTTTACAGTTTGTCGCACACCAGTAGTACTGTTTACCATACGATTGGAAGCGATTGATCCAACCACATAACATTTTTAAAATCTTCTACGGACCAGTTTTTATGTGCCTTACAAAAGCTTAGACGTGCCTTTAATGTTTTTATTAGAGAGAGAGCATGGTTCTTCTGTTGAACGGTGACCCCAAGATCAATTCTTTGAAGAGCTCTCCGAGCTGACAGTTATATTTATGGGTATTGCTGCCTGTTGGATATAGTTAATTTTCATTTAATTTTCATCAACAACCGTATCTAATGATTTAAGAAGAAGAAGAAGAATTAACTCCTACTTTTTTTCTCCTTTAAGTTGGTCGCCTTGACGTGGCAAAGGAGCTTAAGTAATAGTAATGTGCGCATCCCAAATGGGAACGCACTCTACTCTTACGAACCAAGAGGGAGATCTCATAATTCCAACAATGGTGATATGGATGAATAAACCCTCGGTTTTACGCCCATCTCCTATTGTGGAAGTATGAGGATACCCGCACCAACACCACCCTAAGCCAAGGTGTTGAGGTACCCGTGCCGATGGCTGAATGGTCAGCGGGTGGTAATGAATAGCTGATCGCTAACGGTCCCCTCCGATGCCCGGGCGAGGTCGGAGGTATTAAATGCCTTCTCTACGCATACCGGCTCTGCGGACGAGTGACCAACTCTTTCCGGCCTACTCGTGGGACCAAAAATGAACAATGAAAATACAACAACAACAACTACAGCAACAACAACGAACTTGACGCCAACAACGACAATTACGGGAACATCTATACTACTACCGACATATCGGAATCCAATAATGAAATCCGAGGAGGACGACCTAATCGCCTTCAACCAGGAGACGATTAAGAGTACTACCGGACGTACCAGTAACAGTACACCGATAGTGACAGCAGCGGAAACCGCCAAACCAAGAGTGGAAGCCTCCACTTCCAATGCTGCCATTAGCACCAACCAAAGTGCACTGGTAGCTAAAGTAGACAACCGCCACAAGAAACGCAAAAAAACACAGAATCAACTGAGGAAACGCCGGTACCAGCAAGCAGTCTTTATACTTGGTAAGAAGGCCAAAGATCAGGAAGCCGGAACCCCAGTAGATGAGGACGAAATCAAGCGCCTTAAACAGATAGTGGAGGATTACGAAATCTTCCTGAAAAAGAAGCAATCCGAATCTCAAAACGAAAGTACAAATCAAAGCAGTTCCCTAAAAAGGAATCACTCAATCACCGAATCGCAAGGCACTCTGCCCAAAAAACCTAGGCGGAGTGAAGGGGAACAAAGCAGCTCAACAGCGGCAAGACATTTCTGCGATGTAGCCAGAGATGGCCTACAAGTAGCCGTTATAGACGTCAACTCCTCCTCACCAAGCACAGTGCAGGAACGATGGGTGGAGATCGACGTCAGATTGTCGAGTATGGTGCTAAGCTATGTACTTGACAATCCTGCGGGTCCTTACCCTGAGTTTGACTCTTCTGAAACCGTCAGGGGTTACAGGGTCATCAAGTGCGCGGACCAGAGCTCTCTAGATTTCCTAACGGGTAGCGTTGCTAAAATTAGCAACGCCTTTGTAGGCCTCCAACTGAGGCTTATACCCGCCAAGGATATCCCGAAGAGACCTCGTGCTCGCATTTGGCTACCTCCTCTAGAGGACCCAGGCGAAAAACTCCTCAAGTGTATCAAGCTGCAAAACAGAACTATACCAGGTATAAATAAGTGGCAGCTGATTAAGGAGGAGAAACCAAACAAAGCAAGTAGACCAATTCTAGTGGCGATTTGCGATGAGTCCATAGAAGCTCTTACGAAGGCTGACAACAAAATCAGCTTCGGCATTCGCAAGGCCAGGATAAAAATCTTCCAAGGCGACAAAGCGGCTGACGAAGACGACACGGACGAGGTCGACGACGCTAGCCAGCTGCTAAGGAACGGTGACATCAAGGAACCCCAAGATGAACAATAACCTTAGATATGTGCAGATAAAACTGCAGCACTCGAATAGTGCTACAGCCAATCTGACAACGCTTATTAACGAGAGGGCATCGACATCAGCCTTATACAGGAGTTTCGGTTAATGAAGACACTATTAAAGAGCCAAACAGCAGTAACGGTAACATTATTTACACACGTAACGAAGGTAAATCTAGGGCATGCATTCTTATCAATAAAATTATAACTTCATTCCTTTGTCCAAATTACAGTAGAGCAGATATCACAGTAGAGCAAAAGAAAAATACCATACCACCGGCATCACTCATTAAAGTAAGCGAGGACAACAAAAAAGGATGACTTCCTAATAAGGTGTGATGCCAACGCAAGGCACACCTTATGGGGAAGCGCCAATACAAACACCAGAGGTGAGTCACTCTTACAATATATTTTAAATAACAATTTAAGTATAGGCAACAAGGGGGAGAGGCCGACTTTTAGTTTCCCAAGCTCTGAAAGGTTTCCTGGTTGGGAGGAAGTACTGGACCACACGTTATTAACAGACACAGATAATCTCATTTTGAATGACTGGAGGATGTCCGATGAGACTTCCATGTCGGATCACTCCTGGATACTCTTCCGAATTCGCGATAAATTCGGTACTCTCAAAAACAGTATGAGAAAAATTTACTAGAATAGCCAATACTGCCTATATAAAGGCGGAAGGAAATGCTTGGACCTCCTCTGCAGAAGAGTCCCTGGCGGTACTTATTAAAATGCATTTCCTTGGGAGTCAGCAAACGGCGACAACGGAGGTTTAACCAGAACCACTGGCAAACGCAGCTGACCACCTAGGCCTGATAGTAAACAAAAAGAAAACTAAATACGCCATAAATACTTTCTCATCATTTAAAGTGGCAGGACCAGGCGAGATTATGCCAATAATGCTGCATAAGCATTTGACTGTCTTACATCCAAGAAGTTGGAAAAGAATTAAAGTGGTGTTCCTATAGAAAATCAGGCAGAATAACGCACGATAATGCTAAGAATTTTAGACCTTCAAGCCTCACATCATTTATGTTGAAGGTTTTAGAAAGGCTAATGGTCATACATATAAGAACAACCATGGCGGATACGTTATCGAAGTCCCAACATGTATTCAACCGAATTCTCTGACACATGGCGGCTTAGATGGCGAAACGATGTGCAGATGGATACAATTGATGCTCAAGAATAGGAAAATTATAGCATTAAACGGCGCTGCAACACAAACAAGTTATGCGGGTAGAGGGAATTCTCAAGGAGGGGTTCTCTCCCCGCTTCTATGGCTTGTAGCGCTGAACGAAATACTACTCCAACTAAACGGTAGAGGGCTGAAAGTAGTAGCACATGCAGACGATATAGTGTTGTTGGTATCGGGCATGTTTCCTGCAACAGTCAGTGAGATTATGCAAAGAGCACCACGCAGGTTAAACCAATGCAGAAATGATGCTATTCACAAGCAAAACCAAAATCCCCCAGTTTCAACTTGCCGTACTAAATGGTACAACGCGCTCTCTGTTCTCCATAATAATCTTTATAAATATCCGAAACCTATAAAATTTAACAATAATAATGAACATAATAAGACTCAACATTTAATAAAGGGTGGTCCATTTTGGGGGAAAAAACACAGAAATTCCAAATTTAATCTAGCATTTATTTTTTTGAAGATCATCTCGTTCAAATGTTGGCCGCGACTACATCTCAGATAGTTGAGTTCAATTTTCGATGATTCGTTCGAGCATTTCGTCTAATAACTGGCGAATGACCTGCGTGATGTTTTGCTTAATCTTAACAGTGTGATATCACACGAACTTGACGTGTTGTCTCAATAAACCCATTGAGTGATGCGATGTGTGGGAAGCAAACAAATACAAGCAAACCCGAAATCCCCCAGTTTCAACTTGCCGTACTAAATGGTACAACGCGCTCTCTGTTCTCCACAGCTAAATAACGGGTGATTTTTTTGAGGTTAGGATTTTCATGCATTAGTATTTGACAGATCACGTGGGATTTCAGACATGGTGTCAAAGAGAAAGATGCTCAGTATGCTTTGACATTTCATCATGAATAGACTTACTAACGAGCAACGCTTGCAAATCATTGAATTTTATTACCAAAATCAGTGTTCGGTTCGAAAATTTTTTATCGACAAATTTTGTTCAGCGATGAGGCTCATTTCTGGTTGAATGGCTACGTAAATAAGCAAAATTGCCGCATTTGGGGTGAAGAGCAACCAGAAGCTGTTGGACGCAACGTTACGGTGAATGGCGATCGCTATCGTTCGATGCTAACAAACTTTTTGTTGCCAAAAATGGAAGAACTGAACTTGGTTGACATGTGGTTTCAACAAGATGGCGCTACATGCCACACAGCTCGCGATTCTATGGCCATTTTGAGGGAAAACTTCGGACAACAATTCATCTCAAGAAATGGACCCGTAAGTTGGCCACCAAGATCATGCGATTTAACGCCTTTAGACTATTTTTTGTGGGGCTACGTCAAGTCTAAAGTCTACAGAAATAAGCCAGCAACTATTCCAGCTTTGGAAGACAACATTTCCGAAGAAATTCGGGCTATTCCGGTCGAAATGCTCGAAAAAGTTGCCCAAAATTGGACTTTCCGAATGGACCACCTAAGACGCAGCCGCGGTCAACATTTAAATGAAATTATCTTCAAAAAGTAAATGTCATGAACCAATCTAACGTTTCAAATAAAGAACCGATGAGATTTTGCAAATTTTATGCGTTTGTTTTTAAAAAAAAGTTATCAAGCTCTTAAAAAATCACCCTTTACTTGGGGGAGGTGATTAACACCAAACTGACATGGAAAATAAATATAGAAAAAATAATAAATAAAGCATATATGCCCTACTAATTGGGGCCTTAAACCTAGTACAATCATGTGGATGTATACGGCTGTTATATAACCGATACTTATGTATATATGGAGCACTGGTATGGTGGCCAGTGCTAAAGAAACAATACAACATCAGAGAATTAAATGGAATACAAAGAGCAGCAGGTGCTGGTGTTACTGATGCAATCAAGCCAGGTTCGACTGACGCGCTTTGTGTGGTCCTGCATCAACTACCCATAGATATCTATATTCACAAAATAGTTACAAGTTCTGCGATAAGAATAAATTAATTGGGTGGTTGGAAGCAGAAGATCTATGGGCATAGTGATATCTGAAACTAACTCAACGTTAATAAATCAGATTACACTCTCCTAATGCTGGGTTTCAATAGATACTTCCATGTGAGGATACCCTCTAGACGAGAATGGAGAAGGGGCATAACAGGGGAGGAAAATACTATTTCAGTCTATACCGACGGGTCCAAAATGGACTGTGGAGTAGGCACGGAAGTATATTCCGATGATCTAGACATTTCTCTCTCTATCTGTATACCGAACTCGACTAGTATCTTCCAACCGGAAGTACTGGGCTTAGAGAAGACCTGCAAAGCTCTATTGAATAAAAGGGTAGAGGAGCTCTCCTGGCCTTGTTATTGTCCATGACTAATTCCAGTCCTAGTCCTTAACTGCAGCAAAGCACTGAGCTCACTAGAAGACAAGCTACCAACCTAGACTTGATCTAGGTTCCCGGCTACAGGAACATTTTCGGCAACGGAAAAGCAGACGAGTTGAGAAAGGCTGGAGCTTTTATAAACGAATTCGAGGCAAAGCTAATATCAAGCCCGCTAGGATCAATCAGGAGAGAGCTCAATATACAATTTCAACAAGTTGCAATTAACAGATGGAAAAATATAACAATATGTAATATAACTAAACAGTTATGGTCAATACATGATAGGAAAATAACTACCGACTTATTAAATAGGTCGAGTATCCACAGACTAACAGCTACCACAGCAAGGCATTGACCATTTGGATAACATGCATCCAAAATTGGAATTCCCTACAACAACATCTGCCAAGGTTGGGAAATAGTAGGGAATAAGGAAACATTTTCCACTTTCTCTGTGAATGCCCAGCCCTATCGCTGATCCGACACAGAACTTTTGGAATCCATCAAGGAAAACACGTTGAATGCAAGTCTACAAAAAGCATTACGGACATTAGTAGCTTCATCGAAACCACAAAACCGAGAAAGAGAAGGTGAAACGTGATAGCAATAATAAAAAGGTCTACGACTAGTGCAACAAAATGGCACAGCTAGTGCTAATTGAGCCCGAAATACAACAGGACTGCACTCTTAGATACCTACCTCTACATTTTTAGCCATTAATAATGTAGCCCGATTATTCAGCCAGTTGTGGTACAAACAATTTATTTTTACTTTCATGGGTGATGGTTGCAGTTCTATTCTCTCATTTACAATATATAAAAATTGTATTATATCTTAGACTGGGCCAATTTGCAATTGTTCGCACATATATATAGTTGCCTTTAGTGAATAATGGTAACCCAAGACAGTGATAATACAGCACCACCGAAAACTTCATCGTTAAGGATTAAACCTTTTAAATCTTGCATTGTTCTGCACTCATCTCAAATTATAATTGAACTTTTCATCAACACTGATATTAAAAATGTCTTAGCGGTTCCACACGGAACATTGTTCAGGTGCAACAATCACTATAATTCATGTATACACAAATTGCTGTAATTTTACTGATATTTTTCCGCTTCGATAGTACTTCGGAGCGTCCGAGCACTGACTAGATTCGGTAGAGGGCGTTCCTAGCTAACGAACGAGTGGCTGGTCAGTTGTCTCCGAGCACTTAGGGAGTCAGGGCAAGCATTTTCGCGCGACGTGTTTCTGTGAGTGGTGCAAGCTGAAAATGCAGCGTTCGTTAAATTAGGGGTATGCGATTAAATTCTGTGTGAAACTCGTTAAATCTGCGACAGATACGTTTGATATGATCAAGCAGGCCAAATGTTGCTTTAGCAAGAAGTGGTGTGTTTCGGTGGTACCAGGCTTATTTGGAGGACCCGGAAGAGGTCGCTAATGAATGAGCAGATCCAAGTAATAACGATGCTCATTGTCTTTTTTTACATCAAAGGCAACGTCCACTAAGAATTTGTTCCTCCTGGACAAACCGTCAACGCCAAGTTTTAAGAACTTAAAGTTTTATCCTTGCTTTCTGAGATGACAATGCTTAAAAAAAAAAAATATTTCGATATAGCTCAGAAACTGAGAACTATATCATCTTTGGTCGACTAGTAGTGTGTGACTGTGAGTAAGATCAGTAAAATACGCCTCTGTAATATTGTATGTATACAAAAACTAAATGAAAGCCTGAAGAGGACACCTAATCTGTGGAACTACTTACCTAATTTTGACTTCAAGTTGTATATGTATAAAGAGGTAGTAAAAAGAAATCCATTATTTTATCAATAGATGGATAATGGGATCTGTATTTCACGTTGTATAAATGTGATATTTGGACCTGCAGTATCAATAATTGAACCGTCTGAGAGAAGCAATCGCACAGAAGCGTTTGTCGTTAGCCAAAAAGAGAGGGATTGTGTTCCATTGCGACAAAGTCAGACCATACACAACGATAGTGATCCCCCAGAAACTCTGGTTCTTATGTATTCATCATGTAGTCCTGGCGTAAAGTGATTACTATCTCCTCTTGTCTATGGCGAATGATTCGCATAAACGTAACGCTGTTTTTAGTGGTTTGATCATTAGCTATATTTATCTATTGTAATTATGCCTTTTGATTTTTTGATTTGAGCTAATTTTAAACAGAAAAATCTTCCTCTGCTCCAGACACTTTTTTTCAGAAGTCCGTATGGGGATCGGCTACGGGAAAAAGGGAATCCAAAGTTTTTCAAAATTACGCAAATGTACATTATTTTTATAATATGACTATATTATGGAGTAAAACGCCTCCTCTAACACACCAGAAAAAAATCACTCAGAAACACAATTTTTCTATTCTGTAAGTGGATATAACCCCTTAATGCCAAAATTATAGATTTTTATTTACTGGATCTTATATCACTGGCATTAAATTTTCCAACCACTTGTGAATACCACATGTTGTTGAATGCTTGTGAGCGTAACATATTCAATACAGTGGGGAGCACTTCTCTATGCTCCACTGATAATTTCAAAGCAAATATTTATTAATGCAAAATTGAAAAGATCGTTGTGGAGCGAAGTTGTTGAGCGATAAAGAGCAATGCCCAAAAGTAAAGGTCGCTGAGAACTGATTGAGAGAGAGAGAGAGAGGCAGAGAGTGAGAATAACACCAATACCAATACTAACTGTGTTGACTCTTCTTGAATGAAATGGGTTGCTAAATAACGGGGGGTGGAAGACCTCCACAGAGGCTGTGAATGCGTGTTGGAACATTTGGAATTGCGGACCAAGCACGAATACAAGTACAAAAGTGTTAATTATATTGAATAATAGATGTATGGTAACTCTTGGAACACTTTACTTAACATTATCTTTTGTATATTTCTTATTTTTTATATTCATTCACATAATATTTTTATATGTGAGATACTGTCAAGCATAGGAACAAACATAAATGCGAGCGAAGCAATACGTCAGAATTTGTATTATTTTGTGTTCATTACTATGGTCGCGTTTGGTTTCTGTGCGCTTCAGTCGTTGCTGTTACGCCATTGTGCGCGGTTCGCTCGTTCAATCCAAAGGCGGGTGAATATTTTTCGTTGACTTGCGTGTTAGTTAGTCCATCTGGCCACGTATCGTACGAACAACGTATGCCGTAGATGTGCGTTTTGTTCGTGGTGTTAATTAATTTAATTATTCAGACATATTTCGCGTATTGAATTTTCGTTCAAAGTACGCGTCTGAATATTTTCGAAAGTGCGTTCTACAATCACTCTTAGCGTTGTTGGTCTTAACCGGTTAAGAAGTGGTGGAAAACTATTGATTTTGAAAACAAAACAAAAATCGCAATGAATTGGCTTGTTACGGTTGCACCGGCAGTAGCTGTCACGCTGATCGCTGTATTGGTGACGAAAGTCGGCTGGCGCTGGTTTTACATTGCAGCTGTAACATCGAAGCGTGATCTGACGTGAGTTGCACCACTACAATGCCCACTGTTTTCAAACATGTGCACATATTTATTAAAAAAAATTGTTTTTTCTGTTGTGTCTAAAAGTTATAAAGTAGGTATAGACAACAGAAGAAAATTATTTAAATAAAATACATAAACTCATAACAGGTTTATATTTTAGCGGAAGCAATGCCAAAAGGCTTAAACCTTTTTGTTTTTATAAATATGTACACTTTTTATTACACATATTTAACAACAAATAACAGTATTGTGGTTAGTGAAACATAGAAAATTTTTAGTTTTGTTTACTTCTATATTCGGCAATCCCAAAAATATCTTACATTTCTATGCTAGAATACGCAGTCGTAACGTTATTTTTTATTGGGGCTTTAGAAAGCTTTTCATAAGCAGACGAACATACATACATACATACATACATTCGCGTAATTCACATGTTTGGTTTTTATATTTCTTGATCACACTCTCAATCAAATTTCCTCTTCTCGCTTTTTTTTGACCAACTAGTGACATTGAAACCATTTACTCGTACATTTTGTTTGTTATAGATGGTCGAATTTATTAGATATAATCTTTTATAAAACGGCTGCTGCACGTTCAATATATATAGACCGCGCCCCAGGATCTTGATATACATACATATATTGAACGTTTACTATGTCATATTGATGGATCGCGTTCCATATTTGAATATATTTAAATGTTTTGTAATTCAAATCGCATGATCAATATGGACGTTTATATATGTATGTAAATTCGCGATACGACGAAAAAAAGTTTTAGAAATTTTAAAATTGTGCGATTTTTAGTAAAAATGTATTATTTGTTTGTATTTGTATACAATTTTTAACATTTTCTAGGAACTGATGAATTTTTCACTAAGGTTCCTAGCAGTTTTTGCCCCAATCCCTACTTTGAATTTTTTTCTTCGAAGCTAAACCAGTTTTTCTTTGACTTTCTTCCGATATTTGTAGAAACACGAACGAAAAATTAAACAAATAATAAAGGAAACCCATTATTTAATATCTTTCTTTCAAAAACACGATTTATTACTAATAGGCTCGAGAAATATTGAACGCATTGCGAAAAATTGAGTATATCTTTAAAGTCCACGGAATCTTTCTGAAAAATATACATTCGTCTTAAAAATTCCACAATATTTTTGGGCTCATATTTTCCTATTTTTAGTTACTCTCTTTGTTTGCCCATAAACCTTAAATAGTGATTCAATACTCTCCTTAAATTTACCATGTGGTATTAAGAACACTGATTCTTTTGAAGTTCTTAATTCTGGTGAAATTTTAAGGGTTTCCATTCAAACTAGGCTATACTTTATTTTTAATATATTTTCGACTCATTAAGATGTTGGTAAATAACGTAATCCCACAAAGACGTGAAATTTTTAGTAAATCTCCATAATCGGTCTACGGGTTTTGAACACATACAACAAAAAGAGCTCAGATATTATTTTATTTTTTAACCATAGCTTGAATTCTCAACACGTTTCTTAAACATGTATATATGTATGTATGTATATTTTCTGCTTTCATCATGTCTCAATATTGTAGTTTATAGTGTTGATTTCTGCTATAATAACATAATTGCAGCTTCATGTTTATGTAGCAGCATTATATCCACGTTCAAGTTAAAAAAACGCGTTTGCGATTTTTTGAGAAGGCGTTGTATATAATAAAAACAATAAATTTATTATTGTGTTCCATCAGGACAAAGCCAGACTATACACAAGGATAGTGACCCCTCGTAGGTGGTACTCCTGAAATTTTCTCTGCCTATTAGGAAGACTTTTTACAAAAAAAATATATATATATATGTATTTATTATAAATATAAATAAATACAGATAATCATCGAAATTAATCAAAATTTCGATTTTTGTCAAAATGGCAGCTTTCCAAGAAAAGTTATTTTTTTGAAAAGATTTACGATTCGTGTGGCTTAAAACTCGAACTTATTATCAAAAATCTTATTCCTTCAATTATTACCTAACAAATATATCTAAGCAAATCATGTGAAATTTTGAAATCGATCGGTTTATCCATTTCGGAAAAAATTTTCTCATCGACTCTGAAAACGACTTTTCGAAAAAAATGCGCTTAAAGTTTTGGATGTCGATTACACTGAGTTAAAAGAATTTTACAAATCTCGAAAATCATTTGTCGGATCAACTTAAAATTTTGGAAGAATATTCCCAAGTATCTGGTGTGCATTCGATATAGTATGTGTAAATTTTAAGAAGAAAGCAAATGAAAAAGTATACCAAAAAGGCATTAACTTTGCTGTTAGTATATGTGTGTGGCTGCGCAATTGATTTGTCTTCGACCTACATACATCTTTTATTTACATTGGTACGTATGATATACATGTACATATGTATGAACTAATGTGGTGAAGCTGTTGTTGATTTTGCAATTAGCGGTTACGACTAAAAGTGTCACAATGACTGACACCTTGCAACCGAGTCCAAAGAGTCAAAATGTTATGGTTGGTCTTTGCGTGTATTGGCTTTAGATATTTTTGTAAATTCTACTTTTGTAGATACATACATATGTACATACAGCTGCACTTGCCTAACTCAAGTCAAAGAAGGTTTCATTAAAACATACAATTTTACAAAAAGCTGTAGAATATAGATATAGAGGGTGATCCATATCGAGGTTCTATGTTTCTTAAGAAAAAATGCAGAAACTTCAAATTTAATGGGGAATGTTTGAGCTGAATCCAATTCTCGATGACTCATTCGAGCCTGAATCGTAGCAGGATTGTCCACATAGACTTTAGACTTTGCATATACCCACAGGAAAAAGTCTATCGGTGTGATATCACTCGTTCTTGGTGGCCAATCGACCGACTCAAAACGAGAATTTATATTCTCACCGAAGTATTTTCTCAATAAATCCATTGATTGACACGATGTGTGGAAAGTGGCGCGGTCTTGTAGAAACCAAATGTCGCCGAATTCACGAGCTTCAATTACAGGCATAAAATAATCGGTTATCATGGCCCGATAACGGTCGCATTGACGGTTACGTTCTCACTGACGTCATTTTTGAAGAAGTATAGACCGATGATTTCACCGGCCCAAAAACCACACCAAACCGTTTTTTTTTTTTGGGTGGAATTACAGCTTCTGAATCTTTTTAGGTTACTCCTCGTCCCAAATGCGAAAATTTAGCTTGTTTGAACCAGAAACGGGCCTCATTGCCGAACAAAATTTGTATCGAAAACGTCGGATCTTCTTGGAACTTTTCAAGAGTCCATAGAATGGAGCGATGGCGCTTGAGATGGTCGAGCGGCTTTAGTTCTAATACAAGCTATGTATATTGTGTACGTTTTAAATTTAAGATCTCGACGTAAAATGCGCCAAGTCGTTCCATATGTCAGTCCGAGTTGTTGCGAACGGCACCGAAACGACTTTCCACAGTCTTCGTGTGCACTTTCATCTACGGCTGCTATATTTTCTTCATTGCGTGTTTGA
This sequence comes from Bactrocera dorsalis, assembly GCF_023373825.1. Lineage (NCBI taxonomy): Eukaryota > Metazoa > Arthropoda > Insecta > Diptera > Tephritidae > Bactrocera > Bactrocera dorsalis. Next base: position 31,089,019 of record NC_064303.1, on the reverse strand, counting down.
CGTAGTCTATGATCAATAATGAATACTGGGTCTCAAGATGGGTGATGATCTTTTGAATAGTTGAGCGGAGCGCGCCAAACACATTCTTTACAGAACGTGAATTCTCGTCATGAAGTTGAACTATTTGTAAATGTTGTTCAGGCGTAAGTCTTTTCATGAAAAACAGCTTGACGCGACTTACGCGTGGCTTGTGATAAAAAGGCTATTGAAAAAAGTACCTCTACTTGGATCACCCGATACACAGACGCATATTTATATATTGTATGTATAGATGTCATTAAGATTATATGTATGTATGTATCTGGGATAATTGCTGTGATACTTCATTCTTGCCATATTTTTGCACTTAAAGTTGACTCTCCAGTAAAACGGGTTTTTCAAAGTCTACCATCTAAGTGCTACAATATATACATACTTATGAATGTACATATGTACATAACATGTGTATTCAATTCTAGTATGTTTTATATATTTGTATTTCTATATACTTCCCAAATTCACACCAACAGCTGTTCAAAATTTAATTATTTATAAATATTATTCTATTTACATTTTACTTAATGAATAAACACTGTTATATGTATATATTAATATTTATGTAAATGAGTAATGTTAATAAAGAATTAAGTACTCTTATCTCGAGTCTTTGATGATGTTTTGGATGACACATTGATATTAAAATAAAGAAAGTTGTACTTTGACTCTTTTATACATACATATGCATGCACATATAAACTGTGTTAACAAAAGAGTAGGTACTTACTAGTAGTAGTATGTCAACACGTCATTAATGCATAAGTTGTGTTGATATACATATGTATGTATATATATATATAAATTTTATTGATATACCCAATATGTACATATACTATACATACATATACAAGTATGAGTAATGTTGAGCAATGAAAAATATTTGTAGTCTTTGTTGATGAATGCCTTACTATAAAAATACAATAATTTCATTAATAAATATATGAATATATAGACAGATGATATATCTTCTACTGAAGAACAGAACACAATTTTTTTTATTTCAATAATTAATTCTTAAACTTTGATATAGACGAAAAATAATATATGTATGTATTTTTAAAAACTCTGCCCTGGACGCGCCGTTGAATGCACCACTGCTGGTGGGACGTAGTCGATTTCTTGGTAATAGTCTTAAGCTTCCGAAACATGAAACATAAAAAAAACTTCTAAACTCCTGTTATTTAAAATCAAGTTTTTTTGAAAATTTGACAAGATGGCAGAGATATTTTGACAATGTTTTTTCGGTTAAAATAGACTGTTATGGTATCTTTTAACTGTATTTTAAGGCTTAGTATTAGTAAAAATATTAATTTTGAAAGGGACTACAGCTGATCTCCTTTAAATAAAGATGTGACCACTATATCTATGAACTGGAACCTCTGAAATTAAAAACCAAACTGATTTCGTTAAAGTAATGCCAAATCTAGAAATTAATTGCAGAAATAAGCAATTACATTTTTTTGACAAAATGGCGATTTCTCAAAAAAAAAACGAATTTTGACCAAAATGTTGGTGTTAAATTGTTTATTTGTTAAAATTTGAAACTAGTCGGCTTAGTCGATTTCAAATTTGCTTGTAACTTCGAAAATATTCAACGGATGATATGGTTCTTCTATGTGTATTCTTAAATAGTCGAAAAATTTTTTTGTATTTCTAATCAAACTTAAACTTACTTTTTTATATTTATAATGAACTTTAATGAACCAAATATGTACCACTTTGGTCGACCATTTTTCCGCTAGAGACATTATTCCATCAGTGTAAACTTCTGGTTTCTCAGCGAAAAACTGCGACAAGTAATTTTCACAGACTTCTCTTGATGCCAACTTTACTCCATTAAGGGAGTTCTGCATTAACCGAAACAAATGGTAGTCCGATGGTGCAACGTCAGGGCTATATGGTGGATGCATCAAAACTTCCCAGCCAAGCCCCCACAGTTTTTGCCGAGTTATCAAAGATGTCTGTGGTCTAGCGTTGTCCTGATGGAAGACGAAGCTCTTTCTGTTGAACAGTTCTGGCCATTTTTTTCGATTAATTGCTTCAATCTCTTCAGTTGTTGACAGTAAAATGTGGAATCAATCGTTCGAACAGGCCGAAGCAGCTTATAGTGGATGATTCCTTTCCAATCACACCAAGCACTCAGCATAATTTTTCGAGGCGTCAATCCTGGTTTTGCGACCAGCACCATTATCTTTTTCGCACATTATTGTCGTATTTGATCCACTTTTCATCTCATGTTACCATTAGGTTCAGAAATGCTTCGATTTCATTTAGTTTCAGCAAAGAATCGCAGATGTTAATTCGGTTCATTAAAATTTTCACAGATAATTCATGCGTTACCCAAACATTGAGCTTCCTTTATTAGCCAGCCTTTTTTAAATGGTTCAAGACCGTTTGATAATGAATGTTAAGTTCCTTAGCGATGTCATGGCTGGTTATCTTTTCCGTAATTTGATCGATTTTTTCAACGATAGGTCGACCTGAGCGAGGTGAATCTTTCACATCCAAATTTAAAGAACGGAAGCAAGCGAACCATTTACATTAAGAAAATAAAATAAAAAAATAGAATATTTTAAATTAAATATTATTTTAAATTTTTTCCTTGTGTATTTATTTATACATTTTTTTTATTATTATCTTATATTTTTATTGCATTTTTAATATGAGATTTTATTAATTTTGTTTTGTTGTATGATTATTATTCTTGCTTTCATTTATATTTCGTTTATTATTATTTATTGTTACTTTATTTTTACTTATATATTTATCTATTAATTATCAGTTTTTGATTTGTTTATAATTTCTTTCATTGATTATATGCTTTCTTTCCTTTTTTCTTTGCTTAATAACATGTTTTTATTTTTACTCAATTTAATTGCAAATATAATTTACAAAGTAATCGCTCTGCTGATCAGTTACTTAATCAATCAGTCAAGTAATAGTCTGTTACCTGCTCTGCACGTGTGTAAATGCAGTATTCATGTGTGCATGTATATGTGTGAACTAGCAAGATCAGTTGAGTTAGGCTTTGATTGTTCAACAATAGTCGCATTTACAATAAAAGCGCACTCAACTGATGTGAATGAAATAATAAGTAGGTTTTTAGTATAAGTAAATGCATAAAACGCAACAAATAGTAAAAAAATAAAAAAATGATTTTCTCAATGCAAAATATTTACGCTTTATGCACTTTACAATTGCAATTTTCTGCAAAGATAAATAAAATACTTAAAATAAATATATATTTATGACTATTTATATACTTAAACAAAAGTACATTCATTTTAAAAATAAAAATAAAATATTTATATTGATAAATAAATAAAATTTTCTTGTTTTTTTTGCGAATATACCATAAATTTGTTTGCATGTATGTGCTACTATGAACAAAAAAGAGTAAAACTTTTAAAATTCTTAACTCTCGCCCCTCTTAAAGTAATCCCCCTTGGCACCAAAATACTAGTGCTAACGTTTTTTCCAATCCTCGAAATAGTTGTTAAAGTCAATTTCTGCAATAACCTTGATTTTTGACCTACTTTGACGTGGGTTTTTCGGCTTCGGCTCATCTTTGCCACGATATTCGGTCGATTGATCGTCTGTTTTCAGGTCGTAGGCATAGATCCAAGACTCATCGCCAGAAGTAATAATAAGCTCCATGCTATGCTGGTGGTCGGAAAGCATTGTTTCACAGACGTTAACAAGGCGCTGTTTTTTGAAAGAATTTAGTGATTTAGGAAACAATCGAGTTTTCACTTTTCTCAGACCTAACTGATCTTTCAAAATGGTTTTCTCTGTTTCTTTCGATATTCCAACGATCCCTGTAAGATCTCTGTCTGTTAATCGTCGATTATCAAGCACCAATTCCTTTATTTTGTTGGCATGTTAAACCCAAAATTTACCAGGCTTGTATTTTACCTTCTTGAAAGTTTTTCGCTTGTTTTATAATTGAAAAAAAAAGTTGGTTACAAATGATACACCCTAATATACATGCATACAAAATTGGTTGCACTTTTAAAGTCGATAAAATTACACATCTAAGTCGACCTAGCGCACGTACGACCCTTTGAGGTTCAAGGTAAACGGTACAAAAACAACTATGCTAGCCAACAACGTCAAGCGGTAACTTGCATACAAATTAAAGAAATAAAGTGAAACAAAAACAAAAATAATCAAAATCAATTGAAATGGAATCAACGTAGCCGGTTGGCTAGCCTAAGTGGGACTCAAACTAAAAGTAAAATCGAAGCTTGAATTACATTTGTGGATAAAATCATAAAAATGGCTAAACTTCATAAAAAAGTGTGGATAAGGGGTCGATGACGGGCAATTTGGCTTGTCTCCAATGCTTAGTAATGGCCATACGAACTTAGCTTGTACTAACGCTGGTGCTATTACCTACTTCCTCTATTATCACACATGCATTTAAACTACATATTTATGTCGATGTATGTTTGTATGCATAAGTATTTGTGTTAGTAGTTGTGGAAAAGCACATTTTGTATTAAAAGCGTGTCGCTCAATGACGTTGCAAACTTTGGGTGCCATCGCGCTTCACTTGTCTGCCTCTTAATGAATCAACAAGCAACTATTTTTTTATTTTTTATTTTATTTTTACTGTGCTTTGCTTTGTGACGACGCATGCGTCTGCGCCAGCGAGGTTGTTGGTCGTATTTGTTGTGTAGTACGGAAGTGATGCGTCCATTGACCAGCGTTTAGGCAACCATTTTCGGTTGTTCACGTAGCTGAATGAGAATTTTTTAATTGGCTAGAGGCGCAAATGGCTTTTTAATAAGGGAACTAATGCAACATATACATATATAATGCATATGCATATACATGGAATACATACAACATACACATTTATACATACACACATATATAACGACTATTTGCATATACTTATTTTCATTACTTATTATATTTTTTAAATGCATTTCAAGGCACTTATTAAATTTTGTTGTTTACTGCCTCACACAATACAAATAACACTGTGACACTAATTAGCTGTTTAAGAGGGAAGATTTACGAATATACGTATAATAACTGTACAGTTTTTGGTTAAATTATTTTTTTATTATTTTTTTTTTTTGTTGTTTTCTAATTATCATACATACATATTTGTCAATATGCATCTGCATATAAGCGAAATAGTGAAATAGTTCCTAAAAGTTTTATTTATCGCTCTAAAGTTTTGCACAGGTCTTTTATCCTCAAGAAGCTGCTCATTTGTTTGAACAACCTATATCGGAGTACTATAGCATAAAGCTGTCATATAAACTGATATCAAACTGATCAAGCAAAATCTTCACGAAATTTAGCATGCATTTTCGTCCAAGGCAACGTTCCCTTCGAACTATTATAGCATAGCTGCCTTGTATGGAAAACTTTTCTATTTGACGAGATAACTTTACAAAATTTTTGACGTATTGTTCAGATAGGGCCATTATGGCATATACATAGCTGCCATACAAACTGGACGACCATGATCAAGATAAAATTTTGTTTATACCCTTTCATGTTTTAAGAAACTCGCCTCTGTAGAGTATTAGAGCTTTGGTGCGACAGAAGTTAATGATTTTTTGTGTTTATTTTTATACTCTTGCAGTCCAAATCCAACAAAAACAGTTTAAGCCCCTGGGTACCGAATATAAAGGGTGATTTTTTAAGAGCTTGATAAGTTTTTTAAAAAAAACGCATAAAATTTGCAAAATCTCATCGGTTCTTTATTTGAAACGTTAGATTGGTTCATGACATTTACTTTTTGAAGATAATTTCATTTAAATGTTGACCGCGGCTGCGTCTTAGGTGGTCCATTCGGAAAGTCCAATTTTGGGCAACTTTTTCGAGCATTTCGGCCGGAATAGCCCGAATTTCTTCGGAAATGTTGTCTTCCAAAGCTGGAATAGTTGCTGGCTTATTTCTGTAGACTTTAGACTTGACGTAGCCCCACAAAAAATAGTCTAAAGGCGTTAAATCGCATGATCTTGGTGGCCAACTTACGGGTCCATTTCTTGAGATGAATTGTTGTCCGAAGTTTTCCCTCAAAATGGCCATAGAATCGCGAGCTGTGTGGCATGTAGCGCCATCTTGTTGAAACCACATGTCAACCAAGTTCAGTTCTTCCATTTTTGGCAACAAAAAGTTTGTTAGCATCGAACGATAGCGATCGCCATTCACCGTAACGTTGCGTCCAACAGCATCTTTGAAAAAATACGGTCCAATGATTCCACCAGCGTACAAACCACACCAAACAGTGCATTTTTCGGGATTCATGGGCAGTTCTTGAACGGCTTCTGGTTGCTCTTCACCCCAAATGCGGCAATTTTGCTTATTTACGTAGCCATTCAACCAGAAATGAGCCTCATCGCTGAACAAAATTTGTCGGACGTAAAGCGCGAAACACATTTCGAACCGAACACTGATTTTGGTAATAAAATTCAATGATTTGCAAGCGTTGCTCGTTAGTAAGTCTATTCATGATGAAATGTCAAAGCATACTGAGCATCTTTCTCTTTGACACCATGTCTGAAATCCCACGTGATCTGTCAAATACTAATGCATGAAAATCCTAACCTCAAAAAAATCACCCGTTATGAGCCAATACCTATAGTTGACTTTCTACCGAAAATATTGGTCAATGTGTGAGATATATAATTGAAATTCAGAGAGAATCCTTTCCTGATAGTTGTATGTCTGTGTTCTACAAAAGAACTGAATCGAATCAATACTTCCCTTAGCCCCCATCTACCTAATATATAGCTTATCGAACTTCGAAATAAATACAAAAACAGGTACGAGTTTTCTTCTTATTTATACCTGATTGAATTTTATTTTTAAACTTTTTTTTATTCAAATTTGTATATGTGTGAATACAGATATACATGCTGTCTATATGTACACAAGTATATATGTATGTGTATGAATATATAATTTTTATATTATACAATAAACTTATAACTCCAAGTAATTAAAATTCTAATTGTTTACCGTCGCTTTGAATGCAAAATTCAACATAGAACTGCTACTTAAAATAAACAAAAAATATGACAAAAACAAAAATATAACAAAACTAAAAAAGTAAGTAGTAGTAGAGGAATGCCAAAAGCAAAAGTGAAGTAAAATCACAAAGCTTTGCTGGCTACCGTTCAATGTACCGGACGCCACCACTGACCTACAGAATTGTTTTACGTACAAATTTGGCGCTTGAAGAACATTTTCTGTTTCATTTTCGTTCAACACTTTATTGTCACTTTCAATCATTACATTGCGTACTGTTGGTGATCGCTAGCAAATATATGTGCATATGTATATATGTATGTATATGTGTATATATTAGTATTTACATATTTATATATTCATATATGTAATGGGCGCTGATTAATTAAGCACTATCGGCAATTTAGCTTATATACTCGTATAGTATTTTGAAGTATATACATATTTATATTGATGAATGTAAAATGCGATAAATTGAGGGCAGTATTGAGCGTTCGTTTAAAATTGAGATTTAAAAAAGCAACTCTACAACTCATATGGCTGATTATTAATTGCGAGTTTATTAAATCAATGGCTTGCGTTGGATATGCCGCGCGATGTTTTGCTCCAAGGCCTGAATCGAAGCTGGATCGGTTCCATAAACTGTAGGCATCTCCCCACAGGAAAAGTCTAAAGGTGTGTTATTACACGATCTTGGTGGCCAATCAATCGGCCCAAAACATGATATAATCTGCTCACCGAAGTGTTCTCTCAATAAATCCATTGTTTGTGGCGATCTGTGGGAGGTGGTGCAGTCTAGTTGAAACCAAATGTCGCCGAGATCACGAGCCTCAATAGTCGGTAATGATGGCGCGATAAAAGTCGGAATTGACGGTTACGTTTTCATCGGTATAATTTTTGAATAAATATAGACCGATGATTCACCCGGCCCACAAACCACACCAAACCGTCTTTTTTTGTGGATGAAATGGCAGCTCTTTAATTTCTTCAATTTACTCTTCGTCCCATATGCAGTAATTTTGCTTGTTTACATACCCATTGAGCCATCACTGAACAAAATTTGGTTCGAAAACCATAGAGTGAAGCAATGTCCCTTGGGAAGGTCGGACGGCTTCAGTTTCTGCACAAGGTGTAATTTGTACGCTTAAATTTAAGATCTCGACCTAAAATGCGCCGAATCGACTCTGCACGGTCTTCGTGTATACTCTCAGCTATGGCTGCTATATTTTCTTCACTGCGTGCTGGACATGGCATATTCGGTCGAATATTATCCAATTATGAATGCTGGGTCTTAAGATCGGTGATGGTGTTGCGAATAGTACGCTCAGTAGGCCGATTTTATTGACCATAAGTTGAGCGAAGCGCGCGAAACAGCTTCTTTAGAGAACGTGAGTTTTCGTTATATAGTAAACATATGTTCGGGCATAAATCTTTCCGTGATGAAATGCCGAACAAAAAAAACATGACAGCTTAACACAAAGGCTATTGAAAAAATACCTCTACTTGGATCACCCGTTATATACAAAAAATATCAGCGTTACGAGCTGAGTCGAACTAGCCATGCTTTACTCATTGCAAATATGCGAATTATGCTTCAGTTTTTGTCTGTGTCGAGATTGTCTCTTCAAGAAGTTGCACATTTGTTGGAATCCGCGATATCGGACCTCTATAGCTGCCAAACTGAGCGATCAAAGTCTAGTTCTTTTATGGACTTTATTTTAATTTGTAAAGGGTGGTGCTTCGGTATACCTGTAGTTAACAATGCTTCTTGTTTTTTTATCAATACAAATTTTAATAAAATTATACTATCGTATTTTTGTTGAATTAAAAGCTTTGCTACTAGTTTCCTATTATTCAATTTTTTCTCTCTAAAGAATAATTTTGTATTATTCTCTTAATTTTTGTTAACTTGCATTTTTCGCTTACACTTTAGTTTGCATTGAAAAAAGCGAAAAATATCGACCCAATGCGTTTAAGATTATTTCGACCTTTGAACATACATATTTTACTGTTATACATACATTCACATGCATGTTATTGAGGTTTTCTGTGTCATAAAACTACACTGAGATCTATATTTCTGCCTTAATCGCCATTTTTTTTTTGTATGAAACTGGTTTTTGCGCATTTCGTGCAGCTTTCTTGAAGTATCTAGCTGCTTGACTGTTGATTATGTCGGAGATTGGTGGTTCGGTTATGAAAATCGTCGAAAAGCAGTTTGTTATGCTGCAGCAACCTTGACGAAGTTGAGACGAAACTTCGAGGCGTCTTTTGTTTGAATTTGTTTAAATATTAATACATGTTTAAATAACTATAAATATATATACATACATATATACATGCATATATGTATTTTTTCGTATTTATAAACGCTAAGTGGGTAAATCATAACAGACTTGGTTATACTCATTCTAAATTTTTTTTCATATATTAGCTTTGTATTTATAAATCTTAGTAGGAAGTAAATTTCTACTTAAACAACAAAATAACCTATTATGAAAATTGCATGCAAAGAAGACTTAGAGTGCAAAACCATTTGCAAATAATACATCGATATTTTCTTTAAATTCAATTACAATTGCTTGCGGTAATTAGAGAAATAATATGTGGTTTGCTGCTTTATAGGCAATTCCAGATATATTTTCAAGTGATTGACTAAGTGCATCTTCGTTGTATTTGTCATGTGTTTACATAAAAATAAGGAAAGGCGGTAAATTCGGTTGCACTGAAGTTATACCCTTCCCAAATAAAAAAAAGTGTGCAACAAGAAATCGATTTTGATCGTTCAGTTTGTATGACAGCTATGTATATGCTCCAGTAGTTCGATCTGCACAATTAGTTGTGAGATTTTAGCGTTACTTAGGACAATAATCTACCCTAAATTTCGTCAAGAAAAATTATCAAATAAAAAAATTTTCTATACAAGTGCTTTATTTTTATACCTTGTACGTTCAAATTTTTTTCCAAATCGGCTCGAAAACGTCGGTTCTGCTTGATACAGCGAAGCGATGTCGCTTGGAAAGGTCGAGCGGCTTCAGTTTTTGTACAAACTGTGTTTTGTACGCTTTCAATTTTGAGTCTTGACGTAAAATGCGCTTAGTCGTTCGATACGTCAGTACCTCTATTTGGATCACCCGTTAATTTTTGAGTATGAGCGGCGCTAAAAACAAAGACTCCCCACTGCTGTAGTGATTCCGGTTTTTTCCGTGATTGAAACTTAAAAATAAAAAAATCCTCCATTCACTAGAAGATATTCTCCGTACAATGGTGATAAAAAAATTTACAAAATGGTGATGTTTTTTTTTTAATTTCAAAAAACAAAATTACCCTGTATTTTCAAAAGTTTGGTCAATTATGTACAAAAGGTTCGAATAAAATTACTCAATCCATATATAAGAAATAAATTTGCAAAAAACTCTTTTTTTTTACCTTGAAACCTTAACTGAGCGGCCACCCGTTAAAGGGCTTTAACTCAAAAACTAACTGAGTTATTGGGTTGAAATTGTAGTATGTTATTTTTAAAGATATAAACTATCGAAAATCGATTTTTTCAAAACCAGTTTGATACGACAGTTATATACTTTAGTTATCCGATCGAAAATTCTATGTTACCTTGGATAATAACCTACGTCAAATTACGTAGAGATATTTATTCCAATAAAAAAGGATTGCATACAAGAACTTAAATTTGACGAACAGTTCGGATAGCTGATCAGATTTAAACAATTTTTTGGAGAAACTAGCGTTTCCAAATAAAAACTATTTAATACAAGAACTTGATTTACATTGGTCAGTTTGTATGACAATTTTTTACTTTAGAAGTCCGTTCTGAACAATATATTCGGAGATTGTAATATTGTTCATGCCAAATTTCGTTAGTATATCTTGTAAAATAAAATAAAAGTTTTCCACACAATAACTTTATTTTCATCGGTCGATTGATGATCCGATATCGTCACTTCCGACAAATGAACAGCTTCTTGGGGAGAAATGGACCTGTGTAGAGTTTCAGATCGATGGATAACAAAAACTGAGAGACTTTGAAGAAGTTGGGCAAACTTATATACCCTGTTCGGGGTATAAAAATATATATACCTATACATATCTACATAAGGTATATAAGTTTTAGATGACATGCACACACTTGCATATTAAATTTCAACAATTCGCATAAATATTATACATACCTCTATAATACCCACAGTCATATAATTCTATAACCACAATATCAATCCATGAATCCATTAGTGTACCGGTAGTTGATTTGATTACTTGTTACGCTGAACTACAAGTTTCCATTTTTTTTATTTTTTCTTTACCGGTAGACCGGAAAAATTATTGAATTAGCATTTTATATATGAGTTCCATATTATGCAATGACGTGTGGTTTATTGCAGCAATATACAATATATATATGGGAATTTATAGCTTTATTGATGTATTTACACGTTCAAACATATTGCTGTTGAGTTCGCTGAGTAAACGGTATATTGCAAAGTAACGAATACTCGTACTCACGATGTTCAATAAAAGTCAACTGATGGATCATAATATTAGTTATAAGGAAGATACTTAACCGATGCACTTAAAAGCCTGTGTCTCACTGGTTATGTTTGTTCTAAAAAACATTGAATTTAATAATAGTGGCGCCGCCTATGTAGATTTAGGTCAATAGCATTATAAACCCTGTTTTTCAGTTTTTCGTGAAAATATTGACATTCTTTTATGTGCCTGCACAATCTCATATGTACTATGTTAGTTGTGCATCAAGTACCATTAAAGACTTGTCATTTTATTTATATTATAGAGGTCTTAAATCGAGACGTGCTTAAAGGAAATTATCAAGATAGCACTAGAGCGATTTCCATGCTGCTATCCAGAGTCCACGAGTATTTGTCAAGATAGCACTAGAGCGATTTCCATGCTTCTATCCAGAGTCCACTAACAATTGTCTGCTGAAGATATGACACAACGTCAGTTTGGCAAACTGATGATGTTATTAAATCTTACACATCAAGGCTTTTTGGCTTTCTACTATATATACTACAAAAGTTTATGATATTTTTTAATTAAAAAAACTACAACGCTGATGAGCCAATAAGGAAGGAACTTGTCTTTTTGTTGTAGACTGAGAATATACTCGTATGAAAGTTATTTGTCTTCTCACAGTCTACTCTTGGCCCTGACTTATGTTTTTCTTCTTTACTGGCGTAGACAACGCTTATGCGGTTCTAGCAGGGTAAACAACAGCACGCCAGTGGTATCTTCTTTTCGCTATTTGGCGCCAACTCGAGTTACCAAGTGCAGTCAGGTCCTTCTCCATCCAACAAAGGGAAGCTCTTCCTCTGCTTCCACCGGCGGACACTGAATCGAAAACCTTCAAAGCTGGAGTATTCCAATCGGATAACATGACCTAGTCAGCGCAGCCGCTGTCTCTTGATTCGCTGAACTATGTCATGTTTCCATCGTCTGTGGTACTCTCTGTTGACAATGCGCAAATAACCAATAATATTCTGCAAATCCTTACTCGAACACCCTTAAGATCAACTCATCCGATGATGTCAACGCCTATGCCTCTGCAGCGTATAACAGAACGGGGTTGGTGAGTGACTTGTAGAATTTACCTATTTGTTATACACTGGAGCCCGTTTCGTAGATACATACATAGTTATTTATTTCGTTAATTAGGGCTAAGTGCATCTTAAGTGTATTTACCCGACCAAAAAGTCATTTTTTTGTGCTTTAATTTTCCATCTCCTCAGTAACAGTAAAAATAACAGTAATAAAATTTTGTACTATATGAAGTATACTTAAACATTTTTAAGTTCCTTTACATCCGACCTATGTCTATTTTTAATAGATTTTTTATGGCTTTCTGCACTCATTAACGAAAGCAATTTATTTATATTTTAAACATTCACTTTCAATGGCGGCAGTCATTGACCTACAAGTATATGACACATATTCATGTAATTTATGTATGTAGGTACATTCGCTTTTATATACATATGTAAGTACACAAATACATATTTATTTATAAGGCGCATAAGCCGCCGATTAAAACTGTAGATATAATCAGAAAGCGTTACACATTAACCACTTAAAGATTTATATGTTTATATGAAGGTATGTATACTGTGTGTATGCCGCCGTTAGGTGAATGTACTTGTGAATGACTACTTATCTAAAGTAAATACGAAATTATTGAGTTCGAAATGCATTGCCCTGCAATAAGTCATGTAAGTATTATAATAATGTCTGTAATAAAGTCGTAAAAATATTAAATGGTTTCATTGAAATAAATTATATATTGCACATGCTTATGGTGAATTATGGGTTCACACTTGAGCCACAAAGCTATCTCTCGTCAAGCAATATCGCATATGATACCGACTGTGAAAAACCTCTTGGTGTACTACTGTGGGCAAAAAATAGTAAGACTTTTTATACTCTCGCAACAAAGTTGCTAAGGAGAGTATTATAGTTTTGTTCACATAACGGTTGTTTGTGAGTCCTAAAACTAAAAGAGTCAGATATAGGGTTATATATACCAAAGTTGTAACTTGAGTAAAAATTGAGATATCATGATGAAACTTGGTACACGTATTTCTTGGCTCCATAAGAAGGTTAAGTTCGAAGATGGGCAAAATCGGCCCACTGCCACGCCCACAAAATGGCGGAAACCGAAAACCTATAAAGTGTCATAACTAAGCCATAAATAAAGATATTAAAGTGAAATTTGGCACAAAGGATCGCATTAGGGAGGGGCATATTTGGATCTAATTTTTTTGGAAAAGTGGGCGTGGCCCCGCCCCCTACTAAGTTTTTTGTACATATCTCGGAAACTACTATAGCTATGTCAACCAAACTCTATAGAGTCGTTTCCTTCAGGCATTTCCATATACAGTTCAAAAATGGATAATAACCACGCCCACCTCCCATACAAAGGTTATGTTGAAAATCACTAAAAGTGCGTTAACCGACTAACAAAAAACGTCAGAAACACTAAATTTTACGGAAGAAATGGCAGAAGGAAGCTGCACCCAGGCTTTTTTTTTAAATTGAAAATGGGCGTGGCGTCGCCCACTTATGGACCAAAAACCATATCTCAGGAACTACTCGACCGATTTCATGGAAATTCGGTATATAATATTTTCTTAATACCCTGATGATATGTTCGAAATATGGGTGAAATCGGTTCACAATTGCTACACAATGCACAATTTGCTATTCCATCTGATGCCTTCTCTGTATAATATATACATTAGGAACCAATGATGATAGCGGAATAAAACTTTACACAAATACGGTATTTGAGCTGAGGTATCCCTTGTGGAAAAATTGTCGTGATCGGACTATAACTTTTCAAGGTCCCTGATATCGAACACGAAGAACTCAGTGCCTAACCTAACCTAACCTAATTTTTCATCGAAAATATCGGTAAATCTCTCAGAATTTAATTCTAATTAATTTTACAGCAAAATAAAAAATATGTAAATGACGGATAATGAAATCTCGATTATCACTTTATCATGCGAGAGTATAAAATGTTCGGTGACACCCGAACTTAGCCCTTCCTTACTTATTAATTTAAATTTCGTGCTGAAACCCATTCGTCGAAATGTTGTTTTTCTAGGTTGGTACGACAGATCACAATCATTAGGGTAGTGTACATAAAGTGCATTCAACAAAGAAGTTCCATTAAATTTTGTGTGGGGATTTAAATTTCTGGTGCCAAAACGATCAGAATGTTGGAAAAGGCCTTTGGTGATAAAAAAAAAACATAGTTTCAAGTATTTGACGATAATCTTAGGTCCTTGTACGTATTTGTAGGCGGCATTGATTGTAATAATCATCTTTTATTGGCTTTTCAGCTATTTTAGTGGGGCCATAAGAAAGGATAGTCACTACATGAACCTTTTTTAATTGGTTTCCACTCCATGATTCAAATTCGATGTGCATGCCGCTGAGGCTGGTGGATTCTGGTACGCCTGTCACTTAAAAACATATTATCTATTGGGTTTGGCCTCGGTTTTTGATATTAGTGTAGTAGTAGTTTTTTTGTTAAATTTTGGCCAAACACTCAAGAAATATCATTGAGAAAGCACCGTATTCACCTGATTTAGTTCCATGTGACTTCTGGATATGCTTCTAACTCAAAGAACCGCTTCGGGAAAACCGTTTTGAGTTAATTGAAGACATCAAAACAAATTCGACGCGAGAGCTGAGGTCGACTGACATAAAAAGCTGCTGTAAACACACTGTTTGACAGATCGCGCTAATTTTTGGCATCATAATTAAATTTACCTGTCTTCCCTATCATAATATCTGAATTCATGACACCTACTTCTTTTTTTGATCGGCTTCAATTCTGATTCCGACAACTATCAGATTCCATAACACTCCTGAACAATAATAGTTTTATCAGCTCCTTTCATGTTCACAGACTGGAGCATCGGAGCACCATATAGAAAAAACATAAGTTAGGCGTATAATTCATTCAGGGGTATTTTTTAAAGTTTTGTAAAACAATAGATGAACTCCCGTGTAGTTGTTTCCTTAGCTTTTCTTAACTGCAAACAAATATTTACAACCCTTAACGATAAGATTATCCCATAGGTAATTTGAGTAAATGTATTTACGAAGTCTTTTTAGCATGCACTTCACTTGGGTCAACACGGTTCAAAGTGCAATGATCGTACCAGCAACAAAGGGTATAAAACTCAGAAAGTAAGCAAATAGCAAATGATCGCGTCAAAGCGTTGCATAGGTGTTTGTGACTTTTAAATGCTAATCAGAAAATAAAATTCAGTTAGTTGTGCGCTTAGCAAAATCGTACGATTAAACTATTAAAGTATATTTTTTTTGGGATTCGGTAATTGCTTATCTACGAAGTTTTGTTCTGCTATGAATTAGGAGTTCGCAAAAAATTGTGGAAGAATTTATGATCTTTGAATTTGACGACACGTTTGTTTTTGTTATGCTAATCTACTTGAATATCTTAATATAAATTAAAAAATAAGAACTAACTATTTTTAGCACTTGATTTTTGAACTAATTTTATCTCATAAAATCGTATGAAAAATAGAAAAAACTTTGCCCTCGAACTCTATTTTACGCACGCACTTTCGTTTCCTTTCATTTCAGCGCACTCTGGGCTTACATTAAGCTGCTGCGTCTAACCAAAAGATATGAACGTGAAAATCTCACCATCGCCGACATATTCCAAATGCAAGTCAAACAGAATCCAAATAAATATGCGATAATCAGCGAGACACAACAATGGACCTTTCGTCAATTGGATGAATTTTCAAATCGCGTTGCGAACCTCTTTCATGCACAAGGCTTTCGCAAGGGTGACGTGGTCGGCTTGCTATTAGAGAATCGCGCTGAATTCGTCGGCATTTGGTTGGGTTTGTCGAAAATCGGCGTTATCACACCATTGATCAACACCAATCAGCGTGGCCCATCACTTTTACACAGCATTACTGTGGCGCACTGTAAATCCTTGATTTTCGGTGAAGGTTTCAAAGATGCCGTAGAAGATGTACGTAATGATATACCCGCTGATGTGCCGCTATATCAATTCAATAATGAAGCAAATGGGGAGGTAATCGCAACGGCGCGTGATATGACTACATTGCTGGAAACGGTAGAGAGACGTAAAGTAGCGACCACAGCGGATCGCGCCAATCATCATGATCGTCTGGTCTATATCTATACGTCGGGTACGACTGGATTGCCTAAGGCGGCGGTGATCTCACACGCGCGGTAAGTTTAAAAAGGGTTTGTGGCTTGTAACTCTCAATTACTCATAAACGTTTCAGCTATCTTTTCATTGCGGCTGGCATTAACTATACCATGGGTTTCCGTCAGGACGATATCTTCTATACACCACTACCACTCTATCATACTGCCGGCGGCATTATGAGTATGGGTCAGTCTGTTCTATTTGGTTCTACCGTAGCGATACGCAAGAAGTTCTCCGCCTCCGGCTACTTTGCTGATTGTGTCAAATTCCAGGCTACCGTAAGTAGTAACGCCTTCTATTAAGCACTTGAAGTTTTCGGCAGGCTCCATACTCTGCAAATATTTCATATCATCTAACTTTATTAATTGAACGCTAAGTAATTCTGCTTTAACTCATGGAGAATTGCTTGACCTTCTCCTAACTACACTCATCCATACGTTCATCCATCCATTCCATTTAAGTAATGGCACATATTGGTCGTTTATTCCATAATAAAATCCACACTTTTTCCCCTTATCCACAGGTCGGTCAATACATTGGCGAGATGGCACGTTATATACTCGCTACCCCAGCATCCCCCAACGATCGCGCCCATCAAGTGCGTCTCATTTTCGGCAATGGTTTGCGGCCGCAAATCTGGCCACAATTCGTCGAACGTTTCAATATACCCAAAGTAGGTGAATTCTATGGCGCTACGGAGGGTAATGCAAATATTATGAATAATGATAGCACAGTCGGTGCGATTGGTTTCGTCTCACGTATACTGCCGAAAGTATATCCCATCTCAATACTGCGTGCCGATCCTGATACCGGTGAGCCAATACGCGGCACCGACGGCCTCTGTCAACTATGTGAACCCAACGAACCTGGCGTATTTATTGGTAAAATTGTTAAAGGTAATTCAGCACGTGAATTTCTCGGTTATGTGGATGAGAAAGCTTCGGCAAAGAAAATCGTACACGACGTATTTCACAAAGGAGATATGGCTTTCCTCTCCGGTGATCTTTTGGTTGCGGATGAACGCGGTTATTTGTTCTTTAAAGATCGTACCGGCGATACATTCCGCTGGAAGGGTGAAAATGTGTCGACTAGCGAGGTGGAGGCGCAGGTTAGCAATGTTGCAGGTTATAAGGATACTGTTGTTTACGGCGTAACCATACCACATACCGAGGGACGAGCTGGCATGGCTGCTATTTATGATCCTAACAACGAAGTGAATTTGGAGGTGTTCGCCGAGAAATTGGCGAAGGTTTTGCCTACGTATGCGCGTCCACAATTTCTACGTTTCCTCACCAAAATCGATATGACCGGCACATTTAAGTTGCGCAAAGTGGACTTGCAAAAGGAGGGTTTCGATCCTACTACCATTAAAGATACAATTTACTATCAGACGCCGAAAGGCCGCTATGAAATGCTGACACCGGAGATTTATGAAAAAATCAATGCTCACGAATTGCGTTTTTAAGCGCATTTAATCACTGTTGAACGCGTCGCCTCTTTTGTGAGGTTATGTTTGCCTGTTTTCTAGAGTTTAAGCATTTTCTATTAAAATAAAAAAACTTTGTTACGTTAGTTTTTAGTACACTCTTTGTTCACACAAAGTTTGTCAACTAAAGATCAACTATACTTTTTTTATTACTTCGTACAATCATATGTAAAAATTGTTATCTTGCTGTTAGAATTAGTTGGTAGAATAATAACATTATGTAGTATAACACTTGTAAATATAAATTGTTTACACTAGGTTCGACGAATTTCTATCGATTAAACGATAATTGTTTGATAAGAAACTATTACAGCTTAAGTTTATTCTAGCTGAATTCCTTTAAAATACTATATAAGACGGTTGAGGTTTACGTACCTAAAGCTGTTAAAGACTTTAAATACATAATATATATATATATATATACATATTTCTAGTACGCACAAACCGATTTGGAAAATAAAATGAGATTAAAGTTTCAATAAATTTTTTAATTTTAATTTATTTTCATTATTGCATTAATAATCATCGAAATGCCAAAGTTTCTGTTCAAAAAACTCAACTATCTACTTAGCAGCATTCCTAAAGGTTATTTATTTCAGTAGTTTAAATTTTTTCTGTGTGTTGGACTGAGTTAAATGCTTATTGAGTTCTAAGAGTTGTTCAGGGACGCAAAATTGTTGATATTGGTTATTTATTTCGTATTAGAAATACTGGATTAAGTATAACCTGACATTAATAATCTTAATTTTATATGTAAAAACTGGAAAGCTGTATGACTTCCCTCTTGATTTACTAGCCATAATGAACTGATTTGGCTGAATATAAGTAAAGAAGATATTATGAAACCATATCTATGATATAATTTGGGGAATAAAGTATATTTATTTTGGTTAGCAGAAGAGGATAACACCGAATCAAAGACCTAATACGTGGTCACAATATAGTTTCGGGTTATGAAAACAAATTTTTACACATAATTTCTTCAATTAAAGAGGATATACTCTATTAAATACCATCATGAATGAACTTATTAGAACTTATAATTGTAGACTGAGAAATGAAGGAGTCAAAATTTTGGAAGATGCCGGAAGGAATTATACCGAACTACCCACCTATTTATCTACTTTAAAGTCATCCTGAGCAGTTTGAAAACAAGCCCTCACAAAGGGGAGGAATCGATTGATATCAAAAAGGATTTCAGTATTAGTATTCGTTATCCACACACACAAAGCCGCAGAGAGAAAACCTGGCATGGAGTTGATTGTAATGAGTCTACAAAATATCGTTTCAGACCACTGGACCCCATTGAGAACTACGAGTCCGGGAGGGTTTTTCTCCGATCTTCCACCTCTCTTGGTCACTGCACACTCATTCATACTTCGTTGCTGTATAGTACAGCCTTTTAGTATTTTTACTTGGAAAGTTTTCCGAGAGTTTTGAAATTAGGGAATTTTATAGATTTTGGTATGCTCTTGCCAAATTTCAGCTTTGCCACCTCGTATGTTTGCTGCTCGCGCCGCCATATTGAAAAAATGGCGCCCAAAAGCAGTTTTTTGATAATAACTCCTTTCCGGCTCATTTTACAGGAAAAACGTATTATACAAATTAAAAGTAGAGGAAATTTCCTACAATTTATGTCTGAACCTTTTCTTTCCTAAAATCAATAGTTTCGGCGTACGAGCACCGTAAAGTGTAATTCAATACACGTTTCGGCAGAAATACTCATTTCCACACCACCATAAGGTAGAGAAATCGGTGCATTTTTTTATCGTGGTATCCCCAGTAGGTCTAATCCACATCAGACTCACTATTTAAATATTTAGGTCAATTTCCCGCGCTTCATTCTTCTTGGCGGACCAGGTGTTGGGGTTTCATCGTCTTCAATACCGATCGAACTATCGAAGACGGAAGTTTCTTCGGCACCATCGACGATAGGATCATCAGTTTCATCGTGGTCCTCTTCGTTCTCGATTTCATCGTTTATTTGCTCGAGAATAGTGTCCGTTTCTTCTTTTTCAATGTCGTCTTGTGACGGAAGTGGCGAATTATCGCAAGAACCACCACAGTTCGTGCACACAACGGAGCACTTTAGTCCTGCTTTTCTGCATCGGCAAGCTTTTTGATAAGTTTCAGTAAGCTTTCCAGAGCAGTGGGATCGAATGTAGTAACAGGAATGAGCCCGTTCTTGGCTTTTTTCCATCCCCATTGTTCTGCATTTTTTTCGTTTCCATACCAATGCCTAATTTGGTGATAAGTTCGAAACGAGTGTTGTCGTGCTGCTGCTTCTGTTGGTGGTAGCGACGCAATATTAAATTTTCTCTTATATGCCGATGCTGTGAACCATGCATATCTATATTTATTTAGAGATGTACTTTTCCGACTTTTCACATCGCTGTAGCTGTATAATGCGACAAGGAAACGTTCTCCAGCTTTAGCAATGTTTTCTGGATCTGCATTTGGATTTTTAAATACTTCGTTAACCTCGTTTAAATCTGGGTTTTTTGGAGTACTTTAATAAATTTCATTTTTCCTTGATAAAATAATGCCGATCTGATATCACAACCACTAAAGGCATGTAAAAATGCAATATGATTTGAGGCTGTTTTATCTTTTATACTGCTTATGGAGTATATTTGTCGTGAAATTTTTCCTTTTCCTGGTTTGAGGATGTATATATTTGGAAGCGTTGATAGCGCTGTTAAAAGAACGAGAAGATCTATGTCTTCACCGACAACTACAACAAAATCGAATGCCGATGAGAAGTTTATTGCGGTATTAAATATTAACGTATCCGGATCTTCGGTGGCTTGTTTAACCACGAAGTGTTCAGCTTCAAATTTTATCTTCAACATTTCAATGAGGCGGTTCTTGTTTGCATCGTTACCCAGGAATTTACTTTGGGATACAGTTGGCGTCATTGTTTCGTCGAAAAGTATGTCTACCGAAGCAGTTTTTCGTGATCGTCGGGATCGTTTTACATACTTGGTACTACGGGCTGCTACATCTTCTGGATATCCCTCAAATACTATAATGGCATTGGAGGTATAGTGCGATCGGACGTAAGCAATGTACTATTTATTGCAAATAGATGAAAATGATTCGCCCTGTTGCCAAACGACTCGGTGTAATAAGTATCCTCCATCGATGATGTTATATCGTATTTTCAAATTTTTGAGACATATGACAGTTAACTTTTTCATCTCCGATAATTCCAGTGCTTGTTGTGATGATTTCCTTCAATTCTGGAAAAGGTGAATGTTTGGACAACCAATCCACCAATTTTTTGATGTCATCATTGTCACGTTTAACTCGTGAAGTTCTTATTTCGACATGCTGCTCGGAACTGGAAAAAGCTACATCGCAAAATTTCTCAACATCGACGAATTCTTCGTTAACTTTGACATCGAAGGATTCTTCGTTAACTTTGGCATCGAAGAATTCTTCGTTCCTATGGTAAGCGAAAGGGGTGACCTGTTACTTTTCGTAGGACATCGCTGTGTTAATTTTCATCGGTCGGGGTAAACGATACAATTATGCAGCATCGTTTACCTTGCTCGCTTACCAATGTCTACTATATCCAGCTATGGAAGTATTCAATGCTAGTGAGAGCAGAGAAATAGCATGACATTTCATGAGTTGGAAAACCTAAATTAAGATGGAATTTTGATTCAACTGAATGTTTAAAATTACCGACAACTCGCCCAAAATGGCATAGACAATTTTGGTGACTAATGTGAAGAAAAACTACCTCGTAAAAGAGCCACCCTAGCAGAGTCAAAATTTTTTGACACTGTTAATCATACAGCGCTACTGGAAAAAATTGATAAATTCACGCTTCCCTCAGGACTGAAGAGGTGGACCTTGAACGATTTGAGTTTTCATCAATCATCAGTACTATTTCGAGGTCGAAATTCCAAACGGAAAAGAATTAGATAGTGGGTTCCGTAAGCTGGTGTTCTCCCCTGCTACTTTTTAACTTCTACAATCCCTCCATAGTGAGTTTCCATTATCCCGTACGCCAAGGCTATTGAAAAAACAATCCCTACTTGAATCATCCGTTAAAACATATGTCCTGTGTGCAAAGTCTCCGCATAACATTAATCACATCTTTGCATCTCCCGCTAAAACCACTCACTGATCATTGACCTTTGAAATAAATAGACGTATTTGGTTTATAAACACGTTTATTCTCATTCATATATATATATTAAATATACTATATATCATATACTATTTTAATTCACAATGAATGTTGTTTTTTCTTAAAACAATTTCTTTTATTTTCATTTATATGTATGTATGTATGTATATGTTTTGCATTTATGCATTTTGTTTTTCACTTAATGCTAAATTTTATAGTTGAACATTTATGTATTGTATGTACGACTGCTACATTGGTGTCTCTTGAGTAAGTAAACAGTATACTGCCAAAAAATTGGAATAACACAGAAATAATGCGTTTTGTTTTAAGGATTTTTTAAAATTACATTTAACATTTTAAAATTGATTCTAACTTAAAATGCTTTTAAATTTGCATATCTTTCCATAACTTTTGAAAATTTCGAAAATTAAAAGTTTTATATTTTTTAAAATAGTTTCACGCGTTATATTAGACATGACACTGATTATAATAAAAAACTAAATTTGATCATTTATTGATTAATTGATTTTAATATTTGTTTTCATAAAAAAATTAATTATAATTTTTTTGTCAAATTGTTATTAAAAAATTTAATGTTAATAAAAAATTAAAAATAATTTTTCTTAAACCTTATTAATATTTTGGTTTTATATTTCAAAAATGTTTGAACATACCTTTTCATTGTATTTTATTTTTCTGACAAAATATAAATTATTTAAACATAGAAATTAAAAAAAAATTAAAAACTAATTTGATCTAGATCTTGTTTGTTTTTGTAATTAATCAACTATTTTTCAAATAACTTCAAGATTATTTTTTTTTGTTTTTGTAATTGATTAAATAATTTGTTTAAAAAACTGCAATATTTTTCAAAAATTTTTACATATTTTTTATTTTATTTTTCTATAATAAAATAAATAAATTAAATTTCAAGATAAATTTCTTGTTTTTGTAATTAATTTTAATTAACTATCCCTTTTTTGTTATTCGGAAAATTTTTTAACATAATTTTATTTTAATTTATTGTTTTATGTAATTAATTTTAAAAAACTGCAAAATTTTTTGCAATATAAATTAAAAAAAAGAATTTTTGTAAATTTTTTTTTGTAATTACCTTTAATCAATTATTTTTTAATAAACTTCAAAATTTTTTTACATAAAAAAACTAAGAAAAAATATTTTAAAAAATTTCATTATTAATTTTTTGCTTTTGTATTTCGGAAAACTTTGTAACATAATTTTATATTCTAATAATTTTATTTCTAATGTTAAAAAGCAAATATACTAAAAAATGGTTTTAAAAATTCCAATTTTAATATTTTGTTATTGTTTTTGTATTTTGGACATAATTTTTGTTTTTAATAAAAAAAAAGATTTGTAAATGCATATGTATGTATATGCATGTGCATATTTTTTGTCAAGTGTAATTTAACAAATTTCTTTTTATCTAAATTAATTTTTGTGCCATTTTCAGATTAAATTTTTTTTTAATTTTTTGTCTAACTCCTTTGTTTGTATTTTATGCATCATTCGCTATTAATAATTCATAATTAATTTATTTTTTAATTATTTATTTGTTGTATTGTTGTAAAAACAACTCGTTTTTTCAAATTTTTGGCAAGTTACTGCATAGAAAAAATTAAATACTTAATTAGGTATATCTATAGACAGAGATTAATAATACATTTTTTATTATTTTTTTAAGGTATACTTAGTGCTAAATAATAAAAAATATATTTAACATAGTTGATATTACTGTATTATGTTAATATATATTTCTGAGTAAAATTAAAAACAAAAGACAAAAGTAAATTTCAAAATATGAAAATTTACACTTAGCAACTAATAGGTACCAAATAAGTTTGAGGTTAGTTTTAAATAAGTAAGTTTGTTTTAAGAAAATTCAATTTTTAAATGAAATGCATTTTATTATCATTTCTATTGTTTTTTGTTTTGCAACAGGAAGTTTAGTGGATTTTATTTTGTATTTTATTTTTTCTTAAACAAAGAAATCATATAATATTTTTTCTTTGAATGAAAAGTATAATAATTAAAATTTAATTATTAATAATATTCAAAGGGGAATCATTTTTATTTTATTTCTGTAATGATTGTGGCGTATATGTTATTACAAAAAATAATAATAATAAGAAAATAATAAAATAAGAAATACACATTCTCTACACAATTTTCTTTTAAGTAACTAATATTAATAATAAAAATATTGTTTTTTTTTTTAACGGATTATAATTTCATCTTTTAAATTTCTTTTACATTTAAAATTATGGCATTTTACTCTTGATATTATTAATTTTTTCCAAATGATGTACACACTCTTTGTCCTTTTAGCTTTCTTTCTTTTGCTAAATTAATTTTTGTTTAATTTTTTACTTTGCAAAATTTTTTAATTTTTTTTTGTCTACTTCTTTTGTTTAACATATTTTTGTGTCTTTTTTTCTTTCCAAATTTTTTTTAATTTTTGTTAAAAGTTTTGTGTACCTCATTTAATTATATTTCACTTAATACGCAAATTTTAGTATTTTTTCAGATCAACTTTGAATTTTTTGAATTAATTTATTTTTTAGTTTTTACTTTGCTTGCTCTTGATATTGTTGTAACTTCATTTAACTACCATTTTTTATTAATTGTTGTTCTTTTGTAACTATAATGCTAAGTGCGTAAGTTTCAAATAATTAATTTATAGTTAATTTCTTTTCGTTGATTGCATACTCTAGTATAGTTGTTGCTTTCGTTTTTAATGTTTTTGAATTTTTTTTTGTAATAATAAAATTTTGTTTTGCCTTGTGCAATAATATTTTCCAACATTTTTATTTTGATTCGTCATTAGAAAGTTCCTTAATTTAGTTAAAAGTATTTTAACTAGCAATTTTAATGTAACAAAAGTAAAAGACTTTAATTTCAGTGCAACATTTTTTTAACAACTTAGTGCATTTTATTTATATTTTATATAAAATAAGTTTTTTCTAAATTTTTATTTAAAAAATTAGATTTCAAAAATGTTGTAACTTAAATTACAACAAAAATAATATTAATAAATATAATAAAATAATATAAACAATTTTTTACTAAATGAAAAAAAATTAATTGATAAAAAATATATTTGATTTAAAATTACATCTTTTTCAAGAATTTAGAATTAATAATTCCAACAATAACTTTCACTCATGGTATATTTTAAAATACATGTTCAAACCACTTGTACTAAATTTAAAAAGAATAAATTAAATTAAAAACGCTTTAAAAATGGTTTAAGCATTTGTTTTAATTTTATAAAGCATTTGAAATTTATTTTATATTTTTGTATTTAATAAACTGCAAGACCATAATTTTTTTCTGTTTTATTCTTTAGATCTGTTAAATTGTATTATTTAAATTAGAAAAAGTAAAATAAATATTGATAGGAAAATGTACATCTATTTTACATAATCCATTCATAATTTTTTATTTTGTTTTGTAAAAATAAAGTACTTAGTAAATGTTCGGGTAACGAATTTACCATACAAAAAATTTAAATAAATTAATTGAAATTAGAAAAAAATAAAAGAAGCCAAAATTTATTTTGATGAAAACCAAAATTTAAGTTCTCTATTTTTTTTTAAATAAAGTACTTTGTAAGTTTTTGGGAAACGAATTTACTATAAAAAAATAAATTATTTAATTGAAATAAAAAAATGACACAAAATTTTTTTAAATTAAAAGCTCAAAATTAAAATATCTAATTAAAATATCTAATTAAAATAAAATAAAAAATAAAAAATGGATTTAAAAAATGTATTAAAAAAATGCATGAAAAGTTGTTGAAAATTCGTTTTGAAGAAGCCTAACAATACCTTTTTTATTTATTTACTTTCTTTTCGTAAAAATGAAGTACTTAGAAAATTTTTAGAAAACAATTTTTTTATACAAAAAATTTGCTAAAAATCGCTTTGAAGAAGTCCAAATATAAACTAATTTTTTTTGTATCGAATACTTTTTTAATTCACGAATTTAAAAAATTTGCTTTCAAAGCAAGAATAATATAATATAAATTTAAATTTGCTTTTGATTAATTCAACACTCGTTTTTTTAACATGTTCTACCCGGCGCATTTTATCTATGTTTCTATACGTTGTGTGCACAAAATTGTCCAGTTGTTCATATAACGGCACTTTTCTAATTGTTTTGAAGAACTATAAAAAATAAATTTTATTTATGTTGAAAACGCCTACTACAAAAATACATTTATAATTCCCCAATCTATTATATTTCCACGGTCCACGCTGCCAGATAAATGAATTTGCCTGTGAACCAGATAAGCGCAGTGCCCGTGGACCGCCGAGTAGAACGTGTTAAATAACATAAAACAAAAACCTCAGTACATTTTAAAAGCTTGCATATTTTATAAAAAAATATAACATTTTATTAACATTAAAAAAATTAATTAATTGAAATATATAAAATATAATAAAATATTAAAAAAAAATAAAAATATACATATATAAAAATATATATATAAATATATATACATATATAAAAATATATATATAAATATATATACATATATATAAAAAGATTTGTAAAAAAAAAATATATAAAAAAAGATTTATAAAACAAAATATATAAAAAAAAAACAATAAAAAAATATTTATTTCTTTATGGTTTTTAAAAGTTTCTGGCCTCCTAGAAAATTTGATATATTTATACAGGTGTTTTGTTCAACTCCAAACTGTAATTAAAAAAATAATTTTTTTAAGTAATTAAATAAATTTTTTAAAGTAAAATTTATGAATAATTGTTTTAAAAAAAGTAATTTGTTAAATAAAAATCTAATTTTTATGTTCATATTTCAATATTTTTTTTAGTAGTTTTTAAATATTTTTAAAGTAATTTTTAAATATTTTTTTAAAGTATTTTTTCGAGTAAAATTTATGATTAATTATCTTCACAAATTAAGCTTTTAATGTAATTAAAAAATACTTTAATCCTCCAAATAAATAAAGAAAAAGGTAAAACGTGTCATTGTTGTCTTTTAATGTTAATGTATATTGTTCCAAACTTTTTTGAAATGACTAAACTTCTTATTTCTTATTTTCAATCAAAACAAAAAAAAAATAATAATAATAGTAATAAAAATAATAATAATAGTAATAAAAAATAACTAAAAAAATATGAAAAATATTAGTTTTAAATTAAATACAAGTGTTTGTGTTTGATATAAAATTTTATTTCATAGGTTAGAAAATCCAGTTTATAATTTTCGACATTTTAAAACCACTCCAAGGTTTCAAGAGGAACTTAAGAAAGAAATTGCAGTTTTGGAACATATTTTCTGCTTAAAAATAATTAGCTTACGTAAGTTTTGTTCATTAATTCTTACATTTTTATTGCCACTTACGTATATGTAATACATGAATATATACTCGTATTAAACCAACAAAATATTGATTTCTGGCTTTTTAGTTTTGTTAACTATTTTTCATATT
Source organism: Bactrocera dorsalis (assembly GCF_023373825.1). Lineage (NCBI taxonomy): Eukaryota > Metazoa > Arthropoda > Insecta > Diptera > Tephritidae > Bactrocera > Bactrocera dorsalis. The sequence continues at coordinate 31,061,126 of NC_064303.1, read as the reverse complement.
TACTGTTAACACATGTATCTTTTGTCTGACAAAAGTGTATGCAAGTATGCTTTCGATATGAAAAGTTAAAATTCGTAAGTGATCGGGAATAAAGAAAATTGCATGTGAATGAACAATAATAGCAAAGGAAATTGTAAAAAAAAAAATATTTTAAAACCAAACAAAATTTATCTTAACAAATCTAGAATAAAAAAATTTCAATTTTTTTTTTATAAAAAAAAACTAAAAAAATAAAAAATAGTATAAAAAATAGAGAAATGTAAAATAGATGAAAAAATATATAAAAAGTTACATTTATGAAAAATCTTAAGTTAAATTATTTTATAGATATACAAAAGTGTCTATATTTCATAAAAATACAAAAAATGATTTATGTATATATAGTATATAATGTAATAATTATACACATAAATATGTGCACTATTTCGAGCTGCCTTCACGCTCACACACATCTCCCTCTTCCTATAATCTCTTCATACATATGCATATTTCTTTCATTTTTACTTTCGCACTTTCAATCGCTTACACTAACGTTAACTCTCTCTCCCGCTCTCTTTCTTTCTTTGCTGCACATTATAAACTCTCTTTAATTTTCGTTTTAACTTTTCACTTAAATAACTAATTTTAATTAATTTTGCTTCTTTTAACTTAGAAATATTTAATTCAATGGCCACAACAGCGCATCGTCATCTTCCTCCTCGTCATCATCATCCACCAGCACAGCATCGTCTTGCGACCAATTGGGAAATTGCTCTTGCACAGCATCCACAGCGTCCAAGTCAATCACTTCCGCGCTCTCAGCAGCTATAAAAGTGCTGCTTTGCGGCAACAAACGTTGCTCCTCAAAGTCCGCATAGTAGGTGTCATCCTCCATTTGCATATAGGCGTTGTCGGTCAAGTCCAGATTATCATCGGCAATATTCTCAGTGACAACAGTCGGCTCCAAATCTACAGGTGGTTCGTATTCCATGCGCACCATATCATCATCAGCGTCTCTAGCAGTACCAGCAGCACCACCGACAACACCAGTGACGGCATCCACACTACCGACAGGCGGCATATTGTTGACAGCATTCGTTTCCGCATCGACATCCATCAACCACGTGTGTACGGTGCTGACGCTTGTGCGCAAACTGCTGTTATCATCATAGCTGGTCGTGCTGGCGCTGTGCTTTATACCTACCAAATTCTGATAGATATTGACATCACTGTGCCCCAACTGCACTGTCGGCACCGCCTCGGCATGCAGTTTGCCGCCGCTCAGCAGACAATTCGGCTCAAAGTGACGCCGACATATTTTGAAGTTCATATTCTCATGCAGTTTCGGGTAGTAGTCGATTTTCAGGTTGTGACACCATTTTGTGCAGAGATTTCGTTGCGCCGGGAAGCTGTAGAGCTGTTGCATTTCATGACAAATGCGCACGATGCACTTGCTGCGGTAGGGTGCGGGCGGTTTGAGCATATGTGCTGCCGCTGTGGCGGTGCGATTGCGCAAAAGCATTGTTGGGCGTGCACCCAATCGCAATGTACCGTTACTGTTGAAACAGTCTGCACGGAAATGTGCGCTACAGATCTTCTTATCGGTGTTGCGGTAGAGGCCTTCATCGATTTTGAGTATTTGACACCACTGCCGATAGATATCACCTAGAAATAAAGGGATGGAGATGTTAAAAAAAATATAATGACATAAAATTAAAAATAGGTAACGATTACTTTTGTATTTATTAATTTTTTCTTGTATAATAGTTTTGCCCACCTAACGGAAACCTAACTTAACCTAAAACTAATCGCGGTAGATATAGGGTTATACGAGGTGCGTTCCAAAGTAAACAGGACTTTTTGAATTTAACGCCCCCTGGTGGCGCCATCTATATGTTGACTGGTGCGTTAGAATCTGCTTCTATATCGATTGTCGAGTGAGAATTTCATGACATTTCGTCGATTGTAAATGAAGTTATTGCGTTTTAAGTGTCAGTATGCTTGTGTTATCGGTGCGAAAATGAGCTTCGAACAAAGAGCCAACATTAAATTTTCAATTGATCAAACAAGTTTATGGCGATGATTGAATATCCTGTAGCAAAGTGCACGAGTGGTTTCAACGTTTTCAAAGTGGTCAAGGACATAAATGACGATCAACATGTGGGCCAATACATATCCGTGATCACCGGAAATTCCATCGAAATCGTGAATTCATCCAAAATCAGCTGAAATCATCATAGAAATTCATGGAAATGGAATTGAACATCTACAAAACATCGATTTATCGCATTTTGACCGAACATTTGAGCTTACGAAAGGTGTGTGTAGTGTTTGTTTCGCACAAATAGGCTGACGACCAAAATATGCTCAGAACCCAACATTTGAAGGACGATTATTTGACCAAAAATCACATTTTAGCCATTAACTACTCCCCGTATTCACCTGATATGACACCGTGCGATTTCTTCCTTTTCGGAAAAATGCATTTGCCCATGAAAGGAAAGCGTTATGCAGACGTAGGGAGCTAAAACACTCGTTCGACATGTTTTTGAACCGTGCAAAAAGCTGTATTGAAGCAGAAAGAGACTATTTTGAATAAAATAAAGTGATTTTGCCGAAAAAAACATTTGGTGCTTTTTTTTAAAGTCCTGTTTACTTTGGAACGCACCTTGTATGGATCAAAATGATCAAGATTATGATACAGATCCCTAAGGAGATGCGCAAAGCATTCCAACGAAAGTCCGGACCGGAACAGACAGGGATTTTTATCCGGCCAAGGACTGAGCAATCCAAATTAATTCTGTTACTACAATAACAAGTGCGGTCCAGCGTTAATTGTGAGCCAGCACCACATCCCGAGCCTCCAACTGATTTTTATCCAATATATTAAAGTCGGCTCTCTTGGTCTTCGTTTGCACAGCCTCGGTTTTATGTCTGAAATCTTTGTAGTTCTTACCTTTAGGGAAGCTATAGAACTCCACGCCATCTTTGCTCTTCTTGCGTCCACAATGCGGCAAACAACACTTTGTTTCCATCTCGGCAGGACGTTCGACACTATGTATGAGTTTGCTGTTGTGACCTAAACGCAGCGTGGGTACAGCCCAGACACGCAAACTATGGCCACCAATGCAGAATGGTTCGAAATGTTCGCTGCACACATTATAACTGCCATCCACATAGGTGCGTGGATCGATTTTCAAATTGAAACACCATTTGGTGAATAATTCAAAATCATCGGGGAATTTCGAGAATATTTTCAAGTCCGTACGTGTAGCGGTACTATTGCTGCAATTGGTAACGCTACAAGTGATGGCACTCAGCTTCGGCATCGTAGTGGACGCTGCCGCTGAACGACCAATGGGCGGTGGAATTTTTGTTGATGCGACTGGCGCAATCGAAGCAGGTGTGGGCAGTGCATTTGGTGCCGGCAAAAACAATGTGGGCACAGCATTATTGTTCAGTCCATGCGCGCTAAAGCAATCCGTCTCAAAGTGCAGCTCACAAACGCGCAATTCAGCATGATGACGCGCATCGTAAGCGATCTGTGTGCGTTCGACCCAAATTTTCACGAACCCATGATTGCTAGGGAAGGGATACAGGCGACGTTTACTTTGTGTATCAGCGCAAGCGGGCACATTACAATGCAACGGTTTGTGACTACTCAGCGGCAAACTGTTTGAAGATGGTATGCGCGGTGGTGATGCCGTCAGTGCGCGCTTATGCATTCTGGTTGGCTCATATTGTCCATTACGATAGATATCCGTGCTGTTGTGGCCCAAATTCAATGTCGGTATGGCATCGACGACTAAACGTTTATTATATTGGCCACGCTCGAAATGCGCGCTACATATTAGGTGCGTATTGCGCTGTGACTCATTGAAGAGTACGCGTAAATTGTATTCCCAGCGTTTGAGGAAGACCGGTTCTGTGGGGAAACGGAATAAACGCACACCGGACTCACGAGTGCGTCCACAGTGTGGCAGACAGCAGGCGCGCACTTTAGCGGAACCGCCGCGTACCAGTTGCAATGAGAAGAACGACGAGGCTGGTGTACCTTCTTTCACAGCGCTCGGTCTCTCCTCGCGTATGACATTCAAGAGTGAATTTTCACCATCACCCATATCATAAGCATTATCATCACCATCGTAGTAATCGTCGCCGTCATCATTGCTCGCGGTATACGCATAGTTGCTGCGTTTCGTTGCGCCGCCCATTTTGTGTGGCGGTCGCTCAATTGGTGCCAACAAATCCATATCTTCTTGCTTATAAGCCATATGTTTGGGCGCATCTGCGGGCGGCGCAGTGGAACTCAACTCATCATTTGTCGTATCCATGGTCTCCTCATTATCTATGTTGTCCGCATAGCCGCCGGCATTCGAATTTCTATAGACGCGCTCATAGTCTGCATCCCGTTGTTGCAGGTTTTTGGGATTTTCATTCGTGAAGAGTATGGTTGGCGCATGTTTGCCCAATTTCAAAGTCGGCACAGCCCATCTAAACAACTTGGCTTTGTTTTCGTAATGTATAATGCATTGGTTTTCAAAGTGTTCGCTGCAAATTTGATAGCGCCAAGGTGCGTCACCGTCATATTTGATGCCTAAATTGTGCACCCACTTCTCGAATTGTTCATGCATTGTGGGGAATTTGAAGGTGCGCACGTTATCTTGGAAAAGTTGCTTGCGACAGTGTGCCAGGCAGCATCGTCGCGAGCCCGGGATTAATTTGTTATAGCCATCGGGTGTAGTAGTTGACGCTGCGGCAGCGGCTGCTGCGGAAGTGGATGGACTGTGGGAAAATAAAAATAGGAATTTCAAGTATAAATATATTAATTTATTGATTTTGTCGTATGAGGATTACACTGATAGTGAATAGCGAAATTTTGCAAAATATAATGACCGCTAAACTTGATCACATTTGATCCGGACTATTTCTATAAATTTACCTAATTTGACACAACCTTATTTTATGTTCGTGTGAAGTTTGAGCTTTATATGTCAGTGTGTATTTGGCAGTGGTTTGTTTACGAGAGGAAAAGTTAGTTTTTGGGAAAGCTGAGGGCACTAAAGACCACCTCGAGTCGCGGCAAACATGTATGGACAATTAGATTAAGCGTTGGAAGGCTTGTATTGCCTCAGGAATCTATTTTAAGGTGCTATTAAATATTTGTATTAAAATATGTAAAATCTTTTTCTCAGTCCGGGTCAATACTTAATAATTGTATATATATAATCTCAGATGAGATATTAAGGCATACTACATCCGGGTCTGTTTATTTTGGATATATGGATCGCATAACAGATCCATAGTCACTGAGCCGAAGTAAGAATTGATTCCAATAGAAAATATTATACTGAAAGAAAGTCGTTTCATAGAACTGAAATGATTCATATCCACTTATAGTGCGAATCTGGGTTTTTAGATTAACATGTGTTTGAAATTTAGGGAATCCTCAAACGAATGGACTTCATACCGAATTTTTTAGATCTTGGAACCGCTAAACCAAACTCTGGCTGCCGAGTTGTGGGTGGGAAAAAGCCCTTGGAGAAGAGGGACAGTGAGCTTATTTATTGATGCTTCACAATTTGGGGGAAGGTTTTCTAGCAACTTCAATTTCAGACTTTCTGAATAGCATTTTTCAAGATGAGGTTGGAGGTTATTCCGAAGTCCTAAAGATATGTGACTATTCACTCCGATACCAGGCGATACTAGCCGTGTAATCGAAACCAGTGGAATCGTAAGTATTTAACTGTATAACTGGCAAGGGAAGTCAAGAATGGGAACTGGTCGATACTACACTCTCCATTTTCAGGGCGCTGGTCAACGCATTGATTTGATCCGTTGTACTTTTGAGTACCGTGAAGTAAGGCTGTCGTCAGCAGGTACCCACGTTAAACATTCTGGTTAGTTGTCCCTATCTACTACACTCTCCTAGGTGATCTACTACTAGATGGCCAGGCTCAGCGGGAGCTTGGTCAGCATTGGGCTACCATCAATTCTTCCGTTATCGCTAGACACTATTGGCCCAAGATCGACCCAAAGAGATCCAGTAAGCTCTTGGCCCTCATAATGTCTGGTATATCCTCAGTTTTGGGGGTTCTAACAGCGCTTACACTCTGAATCTTACCGTATGCCCGTTGCAGAAGCTAAATGGAAGGAGACGAGGTTGAAAAATCTCAACACTTCCTTTTTGATTATCAATGTTTACGAAATCAAAACTCAAACACTTGACACTTTCAGATATTCCACCGAGCTGGTGGGAATACAGATTAAACGCTTAAGCAAATTTTGGATCAGCCATCGAACCCAAACCTACTATAGTAAAGCTTAAGCGCCTTGTGCAACTAAGTTGACAATATTAACGTGGATTCGTGACAGAAAAGTCCTCTTCCTAACTAACCGCCACCAGGAAGTTTCGATCAAATGTTCACAATTACTTACCGTTCATCTAGCGGCTCTTCGTTTGCATTCCAAACCACATCATCATCTTCGTCCTCATTATCATCCTCATCATCCGTTTGATTGGCATCGTCTATCTTCAAATTACGCGTGGGCACCGCGTCGGCGCGCAGTACTTCACCATCGAAATCGGACGCTTTGAAATGCCATTCACAGATTTTATAATCATCTGGACGCGAACTATTAAACTCCATGCCGAGTGCATTGAGCCATTGATCGAGTAGCTCGCGCTCGCTGGGAAAGGCGAAATGTCGCGTGTACTCACGCCTGCTATGTCGACAATTGATGAGGCAGCAAATATCTTGATTGGCATCAGTGGACGACTGCAAGCGTTTGGTGCGCCAATTGTGCTGTGCTGTATGCTGTTTGCCCGCCATTTGGGCCTCGCTTTCATTGCTAAAACCATGCGGATATATATTGGGATCGGTATGACCCAAACGCAAAGTGGGCACTGAGCCAAATTTCAATTGACGCTTAACGCCATAATAGCAGTTAGGTGTAAAGTGCAGCGAACAGATGCGTATGCGTGAACTCATGCTGATGAGCGTCTCTTCCGAGAAGCGACAATTGTAAATCCATTTCTCGCGCAACATAATATTCGTCGGCAATTTATGCAAATGTAAACCCTCGTGTAGCGCGTGATATTGACTCGTACAATGGCGTACGGTACATGAGAGTAGCGGCAATTGAGAGGTGTTGCTGACATTTGCATCGACGGCGTACGAGCTGCTCGTTTCCAAGTCATCGGTGTAGTCGGCATGGCTTGAGTGCATTATGGCCGAAGTGGATGTAGGAGCAATAGCTGCACTTGTTGTTGTTGTTGTATTTTTCAATTTAGTTTTGAATTTTTTCAAGTGATTGATATCGAAACTATTCTCATAGATGCGCGCTGGACGCGAAGGACCCAAATTCAGCGTTGGCATGGTGCCGGGCGGTAGCTTACGAAATTGCATGCAAATCGGTTCGAAGTGGCGCTGACAGATGCGATAGCGCCAACGGCGCGTATAATCTACCTTAAGTTGTGTATTGTAGAGCCATTTGTGAAAGAGATACTCAGACATTGGGAATTTGAAGAGCGTTACACCGGGATCTTTTGCGTGACTATTGCAATCGGGAATGCGACAATGACGCGATGTATCGCGATCGATCGGCGTATTGTCTACAAAATCTGCATAGTCATCGTTATAGTCAGCGCTGGGATCGATATTATCATTGTTGTGGTGTGTGGGCGCGGCGAAGGAGCTACTCGTGTCCGCCTCGTCATTTAAGTCACTCAACACATTACTAGTTGTTGTTGTTAAGTTTTGTTGTTGTGGTTTCGTTTTATATTTACTTAAGCTATTCACATCGAATTCATTTTCATATATATGCGCGGGACGCTTAGGACCCAAATTCAGCGTGGGCATGGTGCCGGGCGGTAGCTTGCGGAATTGCATGCAAATCGGTTCGAAGTGACGATGACAAATGCGATAACGCCAACGGCGTGTATAGTCCACCTCCAATTGTGTGTTATGCAACCATTTGCGGAATTGGTCGAGTGGAAAGGGAAATTTGAACAGCGTGACGCCCGCATTGCGCGCGTAGCTATTACAACCGACAATGCGACAATGGCGCGCGGTATCGCGTTCCATTTGCGTCACTTCGTCGCCCAGCTCGTTAATGTCATCGGGCTCCTGTTCAGCGCCAGTGTCGCCAAAACTATTAAACATATCGAGTAAGCCTTGTTTCATTTGATTTTCAATGCCTTCGGCGGTGTAGTTCTCTTCGATATCCTTTTCTTGTTTAATATTTATAATGAAAGGCTGGTGATATGGTTTGGGATGCGTTGCCGGTTTATTTGTTGTTGTTGTTGTTGTTGCGATTTCTTTCCGCTCCTTCAATTCGGTTTTCACTACCAGCATTGGCTCAAGCAACGCGCGCTCTATCTTCTTCTCATCGTGCAAGGCAGACTTGCGCACTGTGCGCGGTTCACTTTCGCCAAACACTTCAGTTTTGTATTTAGTTATGTCGGATTTTTTCAACTTCATTTTATGCGCCTTAACATCCGATAACAACACATCATCATCATCATCATCATCCTCATTTTCTTCTTTTTCTTCAACTTCAACGTCATCAGCAACGTTGTCTTCGTAATACTTGGGCAACTTGGGCGGTTTGCTCTCCATTGTCTCCGCCGCTACTCTCTTATCCGAGGGATTCTTATAGATATCGGTTTTCTGGTGGCCCAACAGTAGCGTTGGCACCGCATACATGCGCAAGCGTTTATTAATACAGTGTTTTTCAAAGTGTAGCGAGCAGATGCGCGCATTGGTAGCCGCGACCATACTGATTTGTGTATTATATACCCATTTGTAGAGTAATTCTGCATCGTTGGGAAAATTGAAAAACTGTATTTCACCATCAGCGCTGAGCGCGCGCTCTGCCGGCGCTTTAGCGTACACACAACTGGTTATACAACATTTATTGAGTGGCGCGTTCAGTAGCAATGAGGCGCGTTTTGTTTCGGCTAGCGTATCGGGCGCTGGTAATGCATATAAATCGGGCGCGTCAGCAGCGCGTGGCGGCAATTGTAACGTGGGTAGCGCCCAAGATTTCAAACGTTGTATTTTTTTGGTCAATTGCGGGGCGCAGCTTGCTTCGAAATGTAATTCACATATTTTGTAGCAATACAAGCGATCCGGATCGATTATGACTTGTGTGTTGTGACACCATTTGGCGCGCATCTCGGCATTATCGGGAAATTTGAAGAATTTCAGCGATTTGGTGGTGAGATAATTCGAATTGCAACCTGGCACGGCACAGCTAATGCGACGCACGCACGATATATCGCACACTTTTGTGTAGGTCTCGTCCAGCTTATGCAAAATACGCTGCGTGTCTGCTGTGCTGTCTGATTTGAGTGTATCCAGCAAAGCGGCATGCTCAATGTAGAGTAATTTGAAATGCATTGGACATAATTTGGGAGATATTTTCGCAACTTTTACCGGAGCAGGAGCAGTAGCATCAGCATCCTGTGGCATGCTATTGTCGGGGGCGGTTTTTGGCGTTTCATTTTCAGTTGCCACACATACTTCTTCCGCCTGCTCTTCAGCGCTCAAACCAACACTCTCGTACCAAACTCGTCGTATATCATCCAAACGTGGAAACTCAAAAAGTTGATTTGTCAAACGCAATTCCATTTCTCTACATTCCGGATAACAACACTCTTCGTGTGGCGCTTTTGGCGTCTCCGTTTTCGGCCCGACACGTTTACGCTTAAATGCTTGACTCATTGTTTCTTCACTGACGGTGTACAAGTCAATTGCGTTGCTGTGTCCCAACTTTAGTGTCGGCATTGCGCCCACCTTGATACGTCCGTGCTCATAGCAATAGCTCTCAAAGTGTGCGCTGCATACTTTGTACGTATGCCAGACGGTGGTGCTGACTGGCAACTGTAGGTTGTGTGCCCACTTCTCAAAATGGCTACGCAACTTCGGAAAAGCGCTTAGCGTTATGCCTTCGGTTTGTTTGGTGTTAGTACAACCGGGTACGCAGCAGCTGATTAATTTCTCAGGGCGATCAAATGATTCCGGATTGTTGAAAATATCGCTCTCATTGTGTCCCAGCAGTAATGTGGGTATGGCGCGCAAAAGCAAGCCGCGATGACCGCCACCAACGCAACGCGACTCAAAATGCATATTACAGATTAGCGCGTTGCGACAATCGGCCGCGTTCATGCGTAAGTTATGGCACCACTTTTCTAACGTCTCGGCGCGTTCGTAGGGAAATTTGAAGAGCCGCACGCCTTCGTGCAAATTTGTGCGTCCACATTGTGGTACGCTGCAACTTTTTAGTTCTTTCATTTCAATTTTTATGGCGCTTAAGCTTTCGAATTCACTCTGGTGTATCTGCGCATCATCATGTCCCAAATTTAGTGTAGGCACTGAGCCTTTGCGTAAACGCGTGCCTTCGCGTTTGAAACAATCGGCAGTGAAATGTGCGCCGCACAGTTGGAAACGATAGCGTTTGGCTTGATACGGATAATGGCGACAATTCTCAGCCCATTTCTGCAACATGTGGCGTTTCGTGGGATAGTTGAAAAGTGTTACGCCATCTTTTTTCGATTTCAAGCAGGATATTATAGAACAATGATTAGCGCGCACATAACGCAGCTCGCCCCATTCATGCTCTTCAGGATGAAAACGTGACAGCTGTTTGGGATTTGCATGTACGACAGGCAATGGCACGCCGTTTTCGTCAGCACCCAATTCCATGGTCGGCAACGCCCATGGACGCGGTTTGCGATTGCCCATAACATGTGGTTCGAAATGGCGCGCGCAAATTTTCGCCTGTTTGGCGGTCTCTTCGTCTATGCGCGTATTGTCACACCATTTCTTGCGTAACCAATCTGGTTTGGGAAAGCGATACAGCGCGCTGCTTTCGACGCCACGTGCGCAATGCGCGATTGAACATTTCTGTAAAGTGCTTGTAGGCGCTGTTGGTTGCGTTGATTTGGCGCGCGTCATTTTCGAGGGTGTTTGTGAGCGTCGCGCTGTTGTGTTACTTTCATAAGTTGCCACTTCAGCTGGTGTTGGATTTTTGAGCGTGTCGTTTGTGTGTCCCAAATGTAATGTTGGTATGGCCCAACGTTTCAAACGGCGCTTGCTAATGCAGCGCGGCTCAAAATGCGATTCACAAATGAGACGTCGTTTTACATCCTGTACGCCAATCGCTAAATTGTGCCACCATTTGTCCAAGACATCTTTGTCGCGTGGAAAAGTGAAAAGATGTACATTATCGCGGCTGCGTCGTTTGCTGCAATGCGGTAGGCAGCAGCGTTCGTTCGTAACCATTAACTTCACCTTCGGCACGCGGAAAATATCGGCTTCGTCATGTCCCAAATCGATTGTGGGTAGCGCCCACGATTGCATTTGCGGCCGCAAGCATTGCGCTTCGAAGTGCAACGTGCAGATGCGCGCGTAGCGACACTTCTCCGCGGGCATGCGTATGTTATGCGCCCATTTTTGTAGCATTGTATCTTTTTTGGGGAATGCATATAGGCGTATGCCAGCATCAAGATCGCGCAGCTGATGGCACGTTTTAATGCAGCAGCGATAGTAGACTGCAGCGCTATCAGGATTTTGGTAAATATATGTGGAACGTCTACCGCTCTTAGCATGTTTGACCGGTTTTGGTAAATGCAATGTGGGCACAGCCCAGCTGCGTAACGTTTTACCGATGCAGAATTGCTCGAAGTGGCGACTGCAAATGCGCCATCGCCGACTGGTATGGCTGATTTCGTTAGTTAGCGCGTTGAGTCCCAAATTATGGCACCATTTTTCGCGTAATGCGTCGTCTTGTGGAAAATGCCAAAAGCGCACTGCCGCTTTACACACTTCCTTGTCATCATCATTCGCTGCCGCCGCCTCCTGTTTGACTTGATTCGTTGCGCAATCTTCAATACAACATTGGGCGCCACTCACGCTGTCAAAGATGGGATTTTCAAACAGCTTATGTTCTGTATCTTGATTTTGAGGTCGCGGTAAATGCAATGTCGGTATAGCCCACATAAAGAGACGTTTTTTGGCGAAGCAACGCTCTTCGAAATGCAATGCGCATACTTTATACAAATAACGATGCGATGGACTAAATGACACTTGTGTATTGTGCTGCCATTTGGCACGCAGCTCTTCCGCGCTGGGAAACGCGGCCAAACGCACGTTGTCCGTGAATTTCGTCGAACAGTTGGGCACACAACATTTCAGCATTTGTATGCGCGTCGAACTAGTTATGCGCGCATAATTCGCCTCGAGTTCGTCCAACGCGGCAGATGAGCCTTTGCGCGCATCGTCGCTGTAAGTCGCCATTTGATAACCCTCCATGTAGTGCAAAGCACATAGACGCACATTTTCAAAGAATTCGGTGGCGTCCTTTGATGCGCCGGTGAAGTTTAATTTGAAATAGTTACACCAGCGCTCTTGCAGTTTGAGCGTCGCTGGCAGCGCAAACAGTTGCATTTGTAGAAACTGCGCCATCTTACAATCATGCACAGCGCATTCATTGACACCTTTTTGCGGATACCATTTGCGTCTACCAAGACCGCGGCGCTTTTGTGGCAGTAGCGTGTTTTGTTTATAGATTTTAGAGGTGTCGTTATGACCCAACTTCAGTGTAGGCACAGAGCCATATTTCAGATTGGCGCGATCTTTACGTTGATAGTTGAGGCATTGGGGTTCGAAGTGGTCGCTACAAACTTTGTAGACTTGCACCAAACGCATGGTTGGCATTAAGCGCAAATTCGTAGCCCATTGGAGATAGAGTGAGCGTAGTTTTGGGAAGCGGAAGAGCGTTACGCCATCCACTTGATGCGATTTGCCGCAATGTGGCACGCAACAACGATTATAAACATTCAATTGTGCGGTGGGGGTTTGGGTTGTATCCGCGCTAGCCGCGCGCTCTGACGCGTTCGCTGCCGATTGTGTTGTATTTTTATATAAGTCATAAAGTGGATTACGCTTGAATTGTCCCGTGGTGTTGTATAAATTGCGTGTTGGTATTGCGCCGAAACGCAAGCGTCTACGACGCCGATCCACTAAACTGTAGGGGAAGTGTCTTTGACAAATGCGCAGGCGCGATGTGTGCGTCATTTTGATTTTTAACTGTGCGCACCAACGACGACAGTATCGACTGCCGCTTAATGGAAAACGATATAGCGTGACAGCAGCACCGGCGGTGCGTCCGCAACGGTGTACTGCACAGTAAGCGCGCTGTCGACGAGGGCGTCCAATATTATTCATCAACGTCCGATGTACTGCTGGCGCTTTGGCGCGCGCGCATCGCATATCAGGTGGTGGATCTGGTGGTGCTTTCTTCTTCCTACGATGTCTGAGGCAACAAAGCCGAAAAACCGAACGACTTATTTTGTCAGCGCCACAATGACGCGTACTCGCTGGTGCGTTGGACGTGGCCGCAGCTGAGGCTGATGCCGACGATGTGGTTGCTGATGCGGAATTCGAAGTGGTTGCAGTGAAACGTGTCGTTTCATCGGCATTACTGTAATTTGTATTGGAGTCATCTTCATAATTTGTCGGCGACGTCGTTATTGGACGCTTACGCATATTTTTTCCTGCTTTGTGGAGATTACGTACTTTTGTTGAGCTGGCCGGCGCGTCATTTTGTTGCGTATCATCGCTTTGGTTAACACATTCCACAAAGTCGAGTGGATCGCAGGCATTGTAACTGCTTTTATCATCCTCATCCTCATCGGCATCGATAAGCATTTCCACATCATCATCATCGACCTCGGCGTCTTTGCTGTCAGCGTTGTTGTCAATGGCGTTAACTTCGCTTTCACTGTCGCTGTCATCCTCCTCTGCAGGACTGTTGTATATATTTTCGGCAACACTTTCATCGCTCTCATCACTATCGTCCTCATCATCGTCTTCTTCGTTACCGTAGATGTCTTCTTCATCCTCATCTTCTACTTCGGCACCCTCCTCATCTTCATCTGCCGAATCGACTATGAAATTGTCGGCATCACGCGCTTCGTTGTTACTATACAACTCATCGTCGTCACCGGTTGCGGCACTAATACTCGGCGTAAAGTCCTCAACCGTTTCCTCTTCCTCTTCATCGCTATTACCAACGCCGGCGGAAGCATAGAAATCGTTTTTGTCATCTTCTTCATCGATGCGATAGTCATCATCGTCATCATTGTCTTCGTCATCCATTTCATCATCGTATTCGCCGATGTTTCCCAATTCGGTGTCACTAGCATCCGAATTCAAAATTTTCTTTTCCTCTAACGGCTATTTAAAGAAAAAAAAAAATTCAATAAAATTTACGCGCTGTTGGAAAAAGTGGAACATAAATTCAAATTCCATATCTAAATTAATGTCTTAGCTATATTGTGTTTGCACTTACTAGTGGATGAAGTGGAATATAAAATTAAGTTCCACAAATAAACTAGTTCCAACACATGTTGTTTTGGAAAGGAAATAATACCACATAAAAAGCATCCACTAGTGAATAAAGTGGAACCTAACATTAAGTTCCACAACTAAACTATTTTAAAAGCCCTATGTCTTGGAGTAATTAAATGACGGAATCAGAAATTTATATTCTATAAAATGTACTTACTAGTGAAATATGTGGAACACAAACTTAATGTCCACAAATAATTTGTGCTAAATATGTGCCACAAATATTTCGCGTATTTAAAAAGAAAAATATACTAATAAAATTAGATTTACTAGTGGATGAAGAGGAACTTAAAATTAAGTTCCACAAGAAAAGAACGAAAATTATACTTGCTAAAAATAGTTAACTAGTGGATAAAGTGGAACCTAAAACTATGTTTCACAAATTAACTATGCTCACTATCTAATGTCCTAGAAAAAAATAATTCGCGCTGAAAATAGTGTTCTAGTGGATAAAGTGGAACATGAAAGCAAATCCAAAATAAACTATATTAAAAGCGCTACGAGTGTGTCGCTGAGTGATTAACGAACGAGAAAGTATATGTTCCATAAATGTATTTCTATGTGGAACACAAACTTAAGTTCCACAACTAAACTATGCTAAATATATTCCACAAAAACTATTCACTACTTACATTTCTTGCCTTCATCGCCGTCGCGATCAGCAAAGCGTTGTCATACTCCAAAGGTTCGTTGTGCCCCAAATTTAGCGTAGGCACCGCATTGGCGCGCAATTTCTTATTACCCATCGCCTCGGGCGGGAAGTGTGACATGCAGATGCGTGCGTGATTGGCGCGTGGCTCCATGCGTAAATTTGCACACCACTTGCGCATAAGAGCCTCATCTTTGGGGAAGCCAAATGTACGTAAGTCATTTTCGAGTGTGCGCCGTTGACGGCAATGTGCCAAACAGCATTTTGGTAAAAAGACGCCGGGTAGATTTTTGGGATTCTCATAGATGGGACCGCTGTGACCGAGCGCATTGGTCGGCTTGGCCCAGGGACGTAACTCTTTACCGTCAATGCAACGTTTGTGAAAGTGTATACTGCAAATACGTAAGGCGGGATCTGAAGCCTTTTCGAGCGAAATTTTTAGATTGTGACACCATTTGCGCAAGATTTGATGACTTGTGGGAAATTGAAAGAGGCGCACGCCGTGTTGCAGGCGGGTACGTCTGCAGCTCGGTACACAACACTTAAAAATGCCAAGTGATTTTTTCATCTTTACGTTAGGCACTGCCGCCAATTCGCCGCTATTATTGTCATCATCTTCATCATCAACATCACGCATATCTTCATCGCCTTCGATATTACTTGCAGCATCAATTGTATCGACTTCATCAGCGATTGGTGCAGCAGGCGCTGCGGCTTGTACAGGCGGTTCGTTCTGTAGCAGCTCCTCGGCATTGCGCTCCAACAGCAATGTTGGTACGGCCCAGCGTAGCAAGCGCGTCTTGACAATGCAACGCGGCTCAAAATGTTGCTCACAGATACGCAAGCGTGCGCACTGATTGCGTGTCAATTGCAAGTTGTGCAACCACTTTTCGAGCACCTCATCGATAATGGGAAAACTGAAAAGACGCATTGTTTCGAAATCACCGCGTTCGCGTGCGCACGTGGCTACACAGCAACGCGCTTCATGGGGACGCGCTGCGCTACCCAATTCTGGTATGGCATGTAATTTGTGTTCCGGTTTTTGTTTCAGCTGCAAAGTGGGTATGGCCCAGGAGCGCAACCGTTGTGTTGGGCCAATACATTGTGCTTCGAAATGACGTGCGCATACTTTGTGCGTAAAACGAGTGAGGTCCGCTGCGCTAACATCTACATTGTGACACCATTTCTCTAATAAGTCTATGCCGCTTCCGACCGCAGTAGGGAATAAATAGAGGCGTTGTGCAGTGCGGCTGCCACTAACCTGATTACTACCACAACCGACAACGCAACACTGCGCACTGCAAACGATTGGTGAAGTGCAACACTTTTCATAAGTTTCGTTTAGTGATTTCATGGCCTCACTAAGTTCGTTGTCACCCTCCGCTAACGCGTTAGCCGCCTCTAATGTGGCTTTATAGAGCTTTATGAAATGCAGACCGCACAGTTTTGGCGTCTCGCTGAGCGCCTCCGTGTCGACTTTCATTTGTGCGCACCACAGCGCATGTAGCGGCAAGGCGGCTGGCATGTCATAAGGTTCGCTTAACAGCATTTTCGTTGCAGTACAATTGGGATAGGAGCATTTTATGTCGTCTTTGCCAACACAACCAGCCAGCTCAAATTCAGCCGCATCCTTATCGCTAGCAATGCGTGGACGCATTTTGCCGAAGAGCGATACTTGTATCTGCGCAGGATCGACGGGATACAAATCGTCTGTGTCATCATGTCCCAGATTAAGTGTAGGTATAGCGCCATAATTGAGACGCAGTTTGCCCAGACAAACCGGTTCGAAGTGATCACTACAAATTTTATATTTTTCACGATCCTTAAAGTCTAAAAAGTCCAATTTGAGGTTATGTTTCCAACAGCGGAATAGGCGTAAATTCTTCGGAAAACTGTTCATTTGTGCATCATCAAATTTACGTGACTTGCCACATGTGGGGACACAACACTTGGTCACTACATCGCTGTAACGTGCCTCTGGCGGTGGCACGGACACCAGCTTAATGTCGGCATCGTTATGGCCCAGTGCTAGTGTTGGTACAGCCCACTTGTACAGCATCTTTGAACCGACGCATTCGGGTTCGAAGTGCCGATTACAGATACGTACGCCACGGCAGTCCACCGGGTTCATTTTCAAATTGTTACACCACTTCCATAGTAAATCGACATCATCGCTGGGGAATTTGAATAGTCGTACGCCATCTAACTCCTTACTGGCGACGCAACCGCTTACTACACACTGCGTTTCAGCGAAGCTCTGCGCTTCATTCGCATACACATCCTCAACTTCCGGATCCAAATTCAATGTGGGTATGGCCCCGGGCATTAGACGTTTAGCGCCGAATGCGTGCGGTTCAAAGTGACGCGAACATACGCGATATTCACCGCGTGCGTGTTGCCGCGTATTGTGACACCACTTGCGCAGTACGCTGCGACTATGCGGAAATCGGAAGAGCTGTACGCCATCAGCACGTGTACGACTGCACGATGAAATGCAGCAGACTTGTTGTAACTTGACGGCTTTTAGACGCGCCGGATTCATATAGATTTTATAACCTGGTGGTGTATTCAGATCCAAAGTGGGCACTGACATCGGTATGGGACAACGTTTCGACAAGACGCGTGGCTCGAAATGTGTGGAACACAAACGACGATGACCATTACCGACTTGCGGTAGCTGCAAATTGTGGCACCATTTAGCCAACATGGGTCGATTGAGTACGGGGAAACGGAAAAGTTGCACGTGATCCGTATCACGTCGTTTGCGGCAGTGTGGCAGGCAGCAACGTGGTGTCCACGGCTTCAATGGCTCATTGGAATCGCGCATGCGGCGACGTTCGCGTTTCGTCTCCGACTTTATGATCACCTGCGGTACTAGCGGTTCGGGATTCTCATATAATTGCTCGACATTCGTTGCCAAATTGAGTGTGGGTAATGACCAATAGTGTAGGCGACGCTTTTTGCTAAAGCAAACCTCTTCAAAGTGTAAATTACAAATGCGTAATGTGGTAAGATCTTCCGTTTCCGTTTGCAAGTTATGCGCCCACTTCGCCAACAACTCGGGATCTTCGGGTGTGCGATAGAGTTTAACATCGTCGATCTTCGGATCACGTCGGCATGTGGACACACAACATTCACCCTCTTCTATACCCTTATTTGGCATTAGCGGCTTCGGCCACTGTTCGGCAATCTCTTCATCCGTTGGCAAACGATGTTTCGGCTCTTCAGCATGACCAAGTTTCACAGTGGGGACGGCCCACTTCTCCAAACGTTTATTACGTATGCAACGCTCTTCGAAATGTACCTCACATATGGCGTCATTGAAGAGTTTAGTGCCATCGGGCACTGGCTTCAACAGATTCTCACACCATTTAGTGAGCATTTCGAAATTCGACGGGAAACGATGCAGATTAGCATGATCGCGATCACGGTTGCGTTTGCAATCTTGCACACAACATGTTTCGCGTATATTCAGTTTTTTAATAACATCTGGATTGCGATAGATATTCGGATCGTCGTGGCCCAAATTCAAGGTGGGCACTGCAAATGGACGCATACAGCCGCCAATGCAGTATGGCTCGAAGTGCGCGCTACAAATACGCACACCCTTATGCAGCGTTTCGATGCCGATCTTCAGATTGTGACACCACTTGCGCATCTGCTCGGGACGACGCGGTATGGTGTGTAATGTGACGTTATCTATATTGCGATTACGCTTACAACTTGGCACAAAGCAGACTTCCAATGAATCCAAGATATTTTGTGTCGCGCTGCCGCTCATGGAGCTCACATCACCGGCCGTTATATTCGATATGCTAAATTTGAGCTTCGATACTGGATTGGGATACAAGCGTTCGCTGTGACTGCTGCTCGACGCTATGCTGTGGCGGTGACTGCTGTAGACCGGTGGCGGTGCGGAGACGTTATGGAAATTAAACATTTTAGACGGTGGTACCACCGGTGGTGTTGGCAGCTCATTCTCATAGATATTGAAGCGGTCGTTGTGCCCCAAATTCAAGGTCGGCACGGCGCCTGTGTGTGAGTAAAATTAAACATATGAATATAAAATAAAAATATACATTTTTGTTAAACTTCAGTTTACCTGGCGACAGTTTTCGCAAGCCCAGCGCCTCTTTGATAAAGTGCGCGCTACAAATTTTGTGATTCTTGCCACGATATATTGCCGGATCCAGGCGCAAGTTATAGCACCAGCGGCGCAGTAGCACTTCATCGCGTGGAAAACGATATAACGATAGATTGAAATCGGATGAGCGCGTACGCTTGCAATGTGGCAAACAGCATTTTTTCTCCTCCAAATAGAATACGCCCGGATTATCGTGTATTCTGCCATATGGTGTGCCCAAATGTAGAGTGGGCACAGCCCATGGCTTCAGCCGAAACTTTCCAAAGCAGCGATCTTCAAAGTGACGACTGCAAAAATGACGCGGCTCACGACTATTGACGGGCAGACGCGCATTCTGACACCACTTTATGCGCGTCTTCATGTCATTGGGAAAGTTGTAGAATTTGCAATTACTTTCACCACGCTGACTCGGACAACCGGGCATGCTGCACTGAGCGCGTTCGCCGACCGTAAATGTGTTGGTGATCTCACGATTCTGATATAAGTTCGCAACATCGTCATGACCCAAATTGAATGTGGGCACTGCCCAATAGCACAACGAGTAGCGATTAATGCAACGTTTGGGAAAATGTAAACTACAAATGCGATATTGGCTGTACGTGGAATCGGGTTCGGGAAACATTTTGAGGTTATGCAACCATTGATGCAAATACTTTTCATCTTTCGGGAATGTGAAAAATTGCAGCGTGGGACTGGACTGCTTAGTGACGCCGCAATGGGGCACACAGCAAACGGCGCCATCCTCGCCGGTGTCCACCACGCGTGTGCGCGACACCGCTGGTGTGGTGGGGAAGTGAAAATTGCCAACAGGAAATGCTGACGGCTTATGTTTGCTGCCGTTATTGTCATTACTGTTGTTGTGCTGTAAACTCGAAGTGTTGCTGTTGGAAAAATCATTACTGTTGCCATTGCTACCACTGCTGTGATTGTGCGTGCCAAATGCGTGCGAAGTGTCACCGCTTGCGCCACCTGCGCTAAAGGACTCATTAGTGAAGTCGCCAAAGCGACCACGCTGGCGTGATGGTGAGGCCAATGGCGACTGTTGTGCGGTGCTTAACGGCGGTGGCGGCAAAGGAGGTGGCGGCAGTGGTGTCTGGAGCGGATAATCTGGCGCGACATAAAGATCAGGTTCCACTTTTATTTCGGTTTTAATTTGTGGCATTTGAAATTCTGTTGTCGCGCTGCCGGTGGCACCAGTAATGCTGTTGCGGCGCATAAAATCTGGCTGAGCACCCGTTGGCTGTGGTTGTTGTGGCGCTGCATGTAACGGTTGTGTTGGAAATTGTGGATGCTGTTGTTGCAGATGTAATTGCTGTTGTTGACGTTGCAGGTGTTGTTGTTGTTGCGCGAGATGCGGATGCATTTGCTGCGGTGGCAGCGGCGGATGTGGCGGAGCTGGGTGTTGATGGTGAAAAGCGCGATTTTGTAGATATGAAGAGAAGCTATTGCTGTTGGGCACTGCAAAAAAAAATTAAATTCATTATTATGTATATATATTTCTCAAAGTAAATAATGTATTACTTTCTATAATGCCCATGGAGCAGTCTTGTAGATTATAATTAGCTGAATGGGTTGGCGGCACCGGCCCAAATGGTGCGCCACCAGCAGGCATGGGAGGTGCTGAAAAAGCAAGGAAAATAAAAATTTAGTTCTCAAAATATTATGGAAGTATGGAAAATTCTACGCACCTGCAGCACCGGCGCGACGATAAAATTTCCCACAAAAATACGGCGCTTGTATGCGGTGCTGATGCAATTGTATGCCTGTGTGAAACCACAAACGGCATACCGGGCAATCATAGCGCGGCTGATTGCGATGTTGTGGCATATGCGCGAATAGCAAATCGCGACTAGCAAAGCCCGCCGAACAGACCTAAAGTGGAAGAAAGAGAAGGCATGTGTTGAGACATTTTAGCTTGTTGCTTTTTACAATTTGGCTTGTCACAAACTGGCGCTTACATTACAGATATAATTGACATATTCATGCTGCATGTACTCGTGCACCTCGCACAGTTCGATAGTGTCAAAATATTTGCCACAGTATTTGTGACAGAAATACATATTTTCGCGATGTAGTTGTTCGTGCGTTTGCAGCTCCTCGCTGGATGTAAACGACATGGGGCATATAGAACACTTGAAATCATATTCGACAATTTCGCAAAGACTTTGAGAAACATGTTTGCTGTAGCTTTGCTTTTTGAAGAAGACCTGTTTGCAGCGCTGGCAAATTGGCAATGTGTCGGAACGTTCCGTTTGAACTTTGCGGCGTGGAAAGTTGAGCGGCTGTTCGTTGGATTAGATGAGGAGATATGGTTATTAATAAATATTTGCATTAAACGCAATTAAAATGATTGGAATGAGTTTAAAGTTAAATTTAAAACTAAAAAAAGTAAATGTATGCATTTTTTAAATATATATATATATATTGGTTTGAAAAAAAGAAAGATATACTCGACATTTCATAAACTTACTAAAACTTACTTACAAAGAGTGTATCAGTTGCGTGCAACTAATTAATAACGACGTAAGAGCATTTTTAGATTTATAGAATTTTAAATGTGTCTTAAATTTTGAAACATCAACTTGGTTACAAGAAAAGTATGGGTATATTTAAGGGTCAGTAGGGTAATCATTAAAAACAATTTTTTTTTTTTGCATTTTCTGTTCCCTTATACCCTTAGAATTAATGTAGAAACCCACTTTACCATTGGAAGGTTTCGAAAAAGGCCCATAAATAATAATACCATTCGCACCTTAAACTTTAAACGCGTGTTTCTCAAAACACACTTTTTTAAGGGGTTATATACAGTTAGGATTTTCAAAAAATCGATTTTTTTGCGTTTTCTTAATATACATATATACATACATACATATGTATATCTGAGTATACACACACAAAATTTCAAGTCGATCCGACGAATATTTTCGAAGTTATAGACACATTAGTGAAAGCGCGCCGACTACATGTAAAGTGCTTTCAAAACTTTAAACTTTTTTTTTTCGAAACGATGTTTTCAAAGTCGGTGAGTAAGATTTCGCAGAAACGGCTGAACCGATCGGTCTGAAATTTTTACACAAGCTTCTTAACTATATTTTTTAGTAATTAATCGAAGGATTTCCCCATCCGATGAAAATTTCTTATTTTTATAAACAATTAAAGACCCGAATTTTGGTCGAAAATCGAACCTTTTGCTTTGAGTAGCCGCCATTTTGTCAAAATTTTTTTTTTGCTAATTCCTTCGATCAATCACTAGATTATTTATTATATTAATGAAATTTATTTGGTTTTTGCATTTTAGATGATCCAGTCCAGAGATATCGTGCTCACCGCAAGAGGCCTTTTTTTGCGGACCTCTGCAAAATTGGCAATATCAACGTTCCCGATAATTATTTTTGGCAATAAAAATATGTGAATATAGTTTAAGGTTGTCATAATATACCTGCCAAGTTTCAAATCAATAAACCAAATAGTTTGCTTAGAAAAAATTCTTGAAAATGCCTTTTTTTCGGCCTCCTAACTCCTTAAACTGGAACTACTCAACCGATTTGTTTAATTTTTTTTTAGAATGTTCACAGAACGCCTGGCTATCGTCCCTATATTTTTTATAATTTATTGACGATGTTATGACAAAATGTATGCAAAAAATGACATGAGGAAAAATTGAAAAACAAAAAAAAAAAAAGATAATTACTTTTTTGTTTATCAACATTTTTTCATGATTCTAGTAGGAACGATAACCATTCACGTACTTTTTAAGAATAAATTGTGTTTTTGTGTTTCAGATGATCCTAACATGAGAAACCGCGGGTGAATGAGTGAAAAAACGCATCTCATTTACCCAGCCATTTCTCCGACAAATGTCATCAAAAAATTCCGAAAAAAATTATTTTATCAACTCCACGATATACCTCATGATATGTGAAAAAAGTTCTATTGTAGAATAAAAATTTCTATGAAAAAAAAATGTCAAAAAAGCAGGCCAGATTATTTATTTTATTTTATTTATTATTATTTTTCAATGACTCAATTCTTTAAAAAAGTTCATATTTTTAAGCAAAGCCATTATTGTCAATTACCGCTTGACATCAGCGTGGCACTAATTTTTGTTAAACGTCCTTTGGAATCACTTCTCACTCCTTTTATGTTCTTTCCTACAATTTGTTGAAATTTTTTACTTTGTACTGGTACGGCCTTAACCTTTCATTCAGGAGAGCACACAAGTTTCTTGATATGATTTAGATCTTGACTTAAAGAAAGATAATGAAAAGTCTGCAAATTGTCATAAAACTCGAAAATCCATGTTACGGGCATGTTAACGTAAGCAAATTACAGCATGACGTCGTTCTTAATCGATATGTACTTAAATTAGTCCATTCATCCATCAATTTTGAATATAACGCCATGGCATGGCACCACAAAACATTTTATTGCTGTCTCAATGCTTCACTGTTGGATTAGTGTATCTAGATTCCAGCTCTCTTCGTTTTGGGCACCTAACATAACTTTTCCCATCTAAACACACTTTGTTTGTCTTTTTTTCGTCACAAAACAGTACCATTTTGCATTAATTTGTTGTCAAGTGACTGTATTGCCTGCAAACGATTTTTTCTTTGCGAATAGAGATCAGCAGGTTCTTCCTGGAAATAAATCCAAAACTGTTTGCTTTTCGAAATCACCTTTTTATGGCGTCCAAGGCTAGTGCATTCCCATTTTGCCCAAAAGTCGATGCTTTAATTCCTCTTGACAGTTATAAGTGGATCCTTTTAATCATCCACAATACTTTCAATCAGTTCGTTTTCTCGTGATGTCGTTTTACGCTTTATTTTTCTGAGTGGAACTTGTGTTGTACTGTTATGCCATCGCCATCCCTTTCGAAATGTTTAATGAATTTGAATTTCCGCCATGTCCCTTCTCAAAACTGAACGTTAACGGCCCTAACATCTTCAGCACTATAGCATTTTTATTTATCCACACTTTTTTCATTAAAATAATTGTATACAGTAACTTGCAATGTAAATATGAGGCAAGCCATAGATAAAATATCTTAATTTGTAAACAAAACTGAAAACTATATACGCGTTTAGATGCACGACCGCTTTTATCACATTTTAATTAAAATTCCATTTCTCTGGATTAGAGGATTTTTGATAAGCATATTTGACAGCTGACAGAGAAACATACTTTCACGTGAAAGAAACTAATAAAAACATACTTTTTATTCCCTCAACATTTTACAAATTGGTCTAAAATATTCACAGGGGCACGTCGTTGTTAATTAGTGGCACACATATTATAAATTTGTAAAGAAAATATGAACAACAGACAAATATGTGAATTACCAAATAAACAATAATGAAAGTTATAAATTAAATAAATAATAAAAAAAATAATAATAAATAAACTAAACATAAATAATTGAAAATAAATCAAACATTAAGTTGAAAAAATAATATGAAATACATAAAAAAAAATATAAAAAAAATACTGAAAATCTAAAGCGCATTAAGATAATATAGAAAAATAATTAAAAACAAAACGAGTTATTTTGAATTATAACTAATTAACGTAAATAAAAAGAAACTAAAAACATACTAGTATTGATAGTAATAATAATAAAAGAAACGGCAAAATAAAGAGTAGTTTAAGTTTAAACGGTTGGTAAGGCTGCACTTGGAAAAGTATAAAGAAGATAATAGAGAAACAAATTTAGTAACTAAAAAAAAGCTATTTAAAAAAAAATAAACAATAAAAAATATAAATATGTATTACAAAAAAATTCAACAAAAATTAAGGGACAAAATATTATTAACCTATAAATAATAAAGACCTAACTAAAATAATAAAAAAAAACTATGATGCAAAAAATAAGTACAATTAGTAATAAAAAATTAATATTTGATAACAGAAGTTCAAATAATTAGATTCCAATTATAAAAGATTTTTTAAAATATATAACATATAATTAAAAAGGTAAAGTCAGTAAAAAATTAAATAAAAAAATAAAAAAAAGAAAAATTAAACAAAAAGTGAAAAACTACTGCATTCATAAAAAATAACAAAAAGATAAAAACTAAAAAAAAACAATATTTGAAAACAAGTAAAGCAAAAAAATAAAAAAGTAAGAGGTAAGTAAGAACAGAGAAAGAAGAAAGCGTAAAACTAAACGACAATGCTAAAAAATTAATGGAATTAAAAATATTAAATATATATTATTATACATATATAATATATAATATATAATAATGTAATATAAATTTAATTTAAACAAAAATTTAAAAAAAATAAGTTTCAAAAGTTTTAAATATAGTATATACATACATATATTTGTTTTTAATTACTCTTAAAGTAATATTAATAATTGAAAAAACAATAAAATTAATATATCCATATAAATAAAATTTCATAAAATTAAAATTCATATACAAAATACAAAAATAATTAAAGACATTTAATTAAAATTGTAATTTAAAAAAATTAAAATTAAAAAATAAACATAAAAAATTAATGCATAATAAAAAACAATGCTAAACAAAAAATTTTAAAATTAAAAAACAATAATTATTTAAAAGATTAAATATAAACACACAAATATATGTATATATATACTATATATATTTTTTAATAAGACTTAAAGTAATAATTAGAATTTATAATGATAAAAAATTAATGATAATTAAATTAATGTACATAACTTAATTAAAAAAGAAAAACAATTTAAAAATTTAATTGAAAAAGAAGAAAAATTAAATGAATATATCCATATAAATAAAAATAAAATCCACTTAATACAAAAATAATTAGAGACATTAGATATGTTTTTTTTTTTGTTTTTTAAATTATACCAAAAAATTTATAAATAAAAAAATTGCTAAAAAAATAAAACAAAAATTAAAGTATTCAAAAAAATATAACTAACCAAAGTTTTCACTTATCAAGCCAACTTAAGTAATTGCTATAAAAACCATAGTGACAATAAAAGATTTGCAATATTTGCTGAGTTTCTAATGACTTAACTGCATTGTTAGCTCACCTTATTCTGTGACGCTTCCGGCATTTCCTCTTTTATATGAATTTGTGGTTCCAGTTTTACTGTTAACAAGCCGGCTTCGGCCATGGCATCGTGCGATAACATTTGCTGTTGCAATTGTTGCTCACGTTGTTGTTGTTGCTGCTGCTGCAGATGTTGGTGTTGTTGGTGCTGCAGATGTTGCTGTTGTTGTTGCTGCAGATGTTGCTGTTGTTGCAATGCATGTTGTTGATGTTGCAATTTCTGGCGCTGTTTTTGCTGTTCCAACAGTTGCTGTTGTTGTTGCTGCTGGTGCTGAGGATATGGTTGTAAATGCTTAGGAAAATTCATATAACCAGCGTTAGGATTCATATTTGTGCTTCCTGTAGCAATGGCTTCATCGACCGTACTAACTTTATTGTACGCATCATCTGTGGGTTCGGCTGTGAAACATAGAAAATGAAAATCATTCGACATAAGACTCATTCGTGAGTTCGTAACAACTTGCCGAAGCCATACAGACACAGGCACACATAGGCATACACACATCCATACAAAAAGCAAATAGATATCTATAGCATATATACATACATATATATAATCGAGTTATAATACATAGACGGTAAGAGCGGCAAGAAAAGTTGCCATATAATCTAAGTATTGTATAAGGGAAGGCAAGTCAAGTCAAGGAGAGTCGATTCGATTCGAGTTGAGACGAGTGGAAACGACTTGCAGGCATGTAAATGCGGGGTGAGAGTCAAAGAAGTCATTAATCAACAAAATTTTGTTACTTCAATTTCGCATAAAACACCAGCAACAAATACAGGCGCACAGCACCAATACACACACACATATATGCATACATACATATGTACATATATTTATACACGCAAATGTGGTATGTACGTTTGTTCGTTTGGCCTTTGCGGTATGGGTGCAAACAACTACAAAAATATGTACGCTCATCAAAGGAAAAGGGATATTTAAATCCGGATAATGGATGAGATTGTTGGGCTTATAAGGGCACTATCGACCATTGCTATCCGTAGAATATTTAAGAAGAAGTATACATAAGCACACAGCACATACAAAACAAACATTGGAATACAGTTTGTATTGTGGTAGCTTATCGAGAAGCAAGTGTAGAGCGTTTTGCCTCCACACCCGAACAATTTATAAAGAGCTGAACAACAGAACTTGTATAATAAATTACAAAACCAAGATGATGAAGAAGAAGAAAACAATGAAACACAAAATAAGGAAAAATGAAGCTGTGTAAATGCAGCTCAAGATTGCTGCCGCCTTATATTTATTGTACATACATAATACATATTTACCCTATCACAGGTTCATAGCTAAATCGATAGTTATTTGCTTTTCCTAACGGTAGTTGAAAACAATGTTTTTCTTCCGCCTTAGATGAAAATAAAAAGCATAGCAGTAAATTGAGGTTAGAGAAAATTGGAACTACCCTTAAATGTTTGAGACTGAATTTGTGCTGTATAAAATTAATTCTGATGTAATCTGATATTAGCAAAAATCTTGAGCGTGTGCTTGGATTTTGTTCTGACGCCACACTGAGTTATATAATGACTTATCATAGAAACCATCGCAGCAGCTGTATGTTCACAGATTGACACTGTGTTTGGAACTTGGAACGAAACCAAGAGAACAAGATAACCGAATTATATATGCGACTTTGTATATACATCTCTTCGGTTTTAAATGTTAGTGTGTTGAGTACAGTTGTGCAGCTATAGCTTCTAAAAGGCGTTTAAGTTTAATATAAAGGGTGATCCATTCCGAGGTTCCACACTCTTTTAACGGAAAAGCACGGAAACTTCAAATTTAATGGGGAATTTATTATCATTGCAAAGAACATTCATTGCCATTTATTTTTTGAAGATTACCTCTTTCAAATGTTGGCCGTGGCTACGATTCAGATGGTCGATCCGTTGAGTAAAATTTTCATTGACTCGTAAGAGCATTTCGACTAGTAACTGGCTAATGACACGCGTGATGTTTTGCTCCAAGGCCTGAAACAAAGCGAGATTGTCCGCATAGACTTTAGACTTAACATATTCCCACAGAAAAAAGTCTAACGGTTTTATATCACGCGATCTTGGGGGTCAATCGTCCGGCCCAAAACGTGAAATTATCTTCTAACCGAAGTGTTCTCTCAATAACTCTATTTAAAGTTGCGATGTGTGGGAGGTGGCGCGGTCTTGTTGAAACAAAATGTCACCGAGATCTCGAGCTTCTATTTCAGCCATCAAATAGTCGGTTATCATGGCGCGATAACGGTCGCCGTTGACGGTTACGTTTTCATTGGCACCATTTTTGAAGAAATATGGACCGATGATTCTACCGGCCCACAAACCACATCAAATCGTTGTTTTTACAGTATGAAATGACAGCTCTTGAATCTCTGCAGGTTGCTTTTCGTCCCAAACGCGACAATTTTGCTTGTTTAAATACCCATTGAGCCAGAAATGGGCCTATTCGCTGTACAAAATTTGCTCCGAAAACGTCGGGTCTCGACGTAAAATGCGCCAAGTCGTTCCATACGTTAGTCCGAGTTGTTGCGAACGGCGCCGAAACAACTCTCCACGGTCTTTGTATACAACTACGGCTGCTATATTTTCTTCGCTACGTGCTGGACGTGGTCTATTCGGTCGAATATCATCCAATAATGAATACTGGATCTCAAGATGGATGATGTTGTTGTGAAAAATAAAAATAACATGACAGCTAGATACGACTCACGCGTTATGTGCCAAAAAGGCTTTTGAAAAAAGAACCTCTAACAGATCACCCGGTATATGCTATTAAAGTCCAATCGGAACAATTTATTCGGAGGTTGTTCCGACAAATATGCACTTTTTGGGGGGGGAAAACTGAGAGACATGACCAAATCGATTCAGCTCGTCACGTTGACCTTTTTATATTAAACATACATATACATATGTATATAAACAATAAGGTATACCGTCGTTTCCTTCGGGTATCGTCGGAACACTTAATATACAAGTAACTTTATCAGGGTATACAAATACATTTGCTTATGAAATTCTCAGGTATTTACAGTACAACACCCCCTAACTACCGTTCTTGATAAAAATAAACTGCAGACTTATTTTCCGGTTTTTGAAATACTTTGTTAAAGTTGACAAGATAGACAAACTGCGTTTAGTCTGATTCCCGTCAAGATCATAAACGTCATAAATGGAATGAATTAACAAACTTTTAGAATAAATGTCAATCAAGCTTTTCCTGTTTCTTTTTTCTGTAAATTAGAATTCTTGATTCTAGTGTATATAAAATTCCGTATGTGTTGTAATTGTTTTTAAAGTTGAAATGATTTAACACTTTCATAGATGTAGTTACTTGAACGATTTTTTAACGTCAAACGCCGATGAACTGTCAAAAAACTTCATGCTCATAGAATTTGTATGAAGCATTCCTGCTATTTTTGACAGTTTGAAGTTGATTGATGACGAAGGAGCAGGAAAAACAGTTGATAAAATGAGAAAATCGATACAAATTTTTTTCTAAATTATTGTTTCTGATATGTGTTCTATGTAGAATAAAATAAAGTTAAGTATTTCGATCATTTAAAATAACATACTAAAGTTGTATTAAGAAAGTATTAATAGTCGGCCTTAGGAGCGTTCGAGAGAAAGGAATGCGCATTGGCAACGGCGAGTATCGCAGTCGATGAAACGATGAGCTGTATGCGATATCTTGCGACATTGACATATTTCAGCGAAACAGGAGACAGTGGCTGCGCTGGCTAGGTCATGTTGTTTGGATTGAAGAGAACACTCCAGCTTTGAAGGTTTTCGATTCAGTACCCGCCGGTGGAAGCAGGGGAAGACTGCCACTCCGTTGGAGAGATCAGGTGGAGAAGGACTTGGTTGTCTCAAATTGGCGCCAAATATCGAAAAGATGATATGACTATCGCGTTGTTGTTAACTCGGCTACAATCACGTAAGGAGAGTCTACGACAGTAAAGAAGAAGATTACTCGGAGATATATGATCCGATCACTATATACTTTTTCCTGCATATTACGTATATATTGTTCATACAAGTATCTACTAATAGGTCATTGCACAGATCTTTTACTACAGAATTTTTTATTTGCTTTCATCCACGGAGAAAAACTGCAGCAATAGAGGACGATATTTTCGTGTAACTAAAAAAAATATTTAATTTCTTTCGTCAATATTATTATTGTGTATTCATAAGATAAGTGCAAATATACCCTCAAAATTTTAAAACAATTGAAATGGCAGTTATTTTTTTTAATTCCCAAAAATCGCATTTTTCACGCTATGATACTATGTGCCGCCCCTTAATAAAATTTAAGGAGTTGTCACAAAATCCAGATTTATTGATAAGGAGTATGAAAATATGTATGTAGTGATTAATGAATATATTTTTATTTATTATATTTCAAAACTTTTTGTATTTTTTTTTACTCCGTATTGGTTTTTTATGCTTCCCTAATGATGGTTCCTTTACTCGTCAGACAGAACAAAGACTTCGATTTTTACCGAAGTTTTATTTTAATTTTTTTTTTTTGGGAAATCAACTAAGTAAATTTTGATTGACATTCAAGATGATGCACTATATAAATCAACAATCCAAAAATTTTGTTATACTATATACTAAGTATCATATTAATTAAGTTCATTAAGAGAATATTAAGATTGTTTGAGAGAAGAGGCCGAAAGAATGCTTCTTCCAGACTAGCTGACCAATTTCATTTAATTTAAAAAGTATGCCATCTCAACCGGCTGAAAATAGGACATTCTCAGAGTTAATGGGCTAATTTCTCATTATCATACTAAGCGCATTCTTTGAATTTTACTGTTTTAAGCAAGTTCTGAAGGTAAGATTTCAGATGTGATAACCCCAACCGTATAATCAAGAATGATAGAAACCAAGAATGCGGCATCCAAATACAGATGTATGTATGAGGGCTATAGAAAAAAAAAGAGACAACATAGAAACATTGCCGGCCTGTAATTTAAATAATTTGATGATAATTTGAAAAACTGTTAAGGATTTCACACAATTATTTTTCAGGAATCTCATGAAATCTAAAGTAACATTTCGAAGTCGGGAACAAATGAGCATCTTAAGAAGAAAAGAAATAAATTTTTGGGTTCATTAAAGTAGTATTATTTTTTTATCATGAATAAATTCATCATCTATGTAAGTATATATTGTATATTGTCTGTATATATTGTCTTTAGATTCAGAAAGTACCAAGTACAGTGCGTTCAAAATATATTGTTTCATTTTGCGTAAAACTATTTATAAAGGCTTTTCCAATAAGAGTGCCGTTAACAGGAATAACGAATTTCATTTACATTTCAAATCGTTTTTGTTTTATTTAAACAAAAAAAAATGTTGTAGCGCTTTTAACGCTCTTATTGAAAACCCCGCTCTTAAAGTTGAGGACACTGACTCCGAATTTCGGTGGTTAATTTTACTAATTTCGACTCGTTGTTGAATCGTATATCCTTCCATGATGAAATGGCAAACCTTACTGAAGGGAAATGCCAAAGAGCGGGAAAAAATATAGCGTCGTTTGCTGTCCCTATCGGTCTACTTTTGTAGTGCCCTATTCAAAAGCCCTTTATGATGATTTATGGATGCCTTTGTGCTCATAGATTTAGGGCTTTGATATGCTTTACAAAAAAACTGAAACCATATTGTTACTTAAGATTAGCCAATAGGGAATGTTTCGGCTTTAATGAAAGCCAAGATGTCAATAAAACATTTAACATCAACAAGAGGCGACTACATGCACTCCAACATACCTGGAAAGAAAACTTTTTTGAACACACTTTACGAACATATTTTTCCAAAATCTATTGGGCCGTACACTAAGTAATTTCGTTTATTGACAACAGCTGATCTTATTGATTTTTTTCGTAGCCAACTTCGTTATATAAATATTTGAACAGCTGATGCAGCGGCCTATTTGTAATTTTTATTTTTCATTTTTTTTTGGAATAGTATATTTTTGGTGCCTTATCGAAGATGGTAGAAGAAACAGTCTTTTCAGCCAACGCCGAATTTTGTTCCGACAATGTCGATCTTGTGGATGCACTACGTCCTGGCAGGCCTTTGAAGTCGATGTGGAGAATTTCCTAACAATCACCCAGAAATTGGTCGCTGCAAATCATCATCGTGTTAGCAACTCAAGAGATTGCTGAAAGATTAAATTTGGTGAACGCGACCATTCACGTTACACAACTAAAAAAAAAAAGAAGAAATTACTTAGCAAACTACCCAATATCTTTACTGGTAAAACAGAACCATTTGCCATTTTAGCCATCTTTATGATCCAGCATGTGTTACACTCTCTACGTTCTGTACAATGGATACCTTTCCAAAAAGAAAAATGTGGTAAGTCATGGAAGGCAATAAAATATTGTACGAAAGAGATATAGAAACAGAAGATGACTAGTGACTTCTCCGTAAGTATATAGTAAAGCGAAAAAATGCTTATTGTATTCACTGCAAAATGACACAAGAGAGAAATTTTTCGACAATATGTATGCATGTATGTATTGTACTACAAATTGCTTAAAAATTCCAGCTTCGCAAGCTCGACAGAAAAGAACATACAGAAAAGCAATTTGTGCTAAAAAAAACTCTGTTCTTTCGGTACTTTAATCTATTGAAATAAATTTCGATTTTATATTTTTCTTCAAAAACAATTTCCGAAACTTTTGTGAGTGGTTAGCCACCCTAACTATTCATAAGCTGTCATAATAATGAAGGATGATGCCCCCTATCGAATATTTATGTATATACATATGTACATACTTGTGTACATAAAAGTCACAACATATTTCATAAAAGACATAGTTAACATAACGGTTTGTTGTATTACGTTGGGATTGAAGCAGATATAGAAATACTTAATGCATATTTTATTTTGTATGTATGTATATACATATATATATTTATATATGAAAATACAACCATCTGACTAACTGTATTTATATAATCTGTAGAAAGAAATTAGATATCGTTCCCACAATATTACAAATCAATAGAGCTTTGTGAGTATAACACCCTTAATAAATGATAAATACATTTCAAGAAACATACATATTATACACATACTAAAAGAGTTTTGAGCAGGTATAGATAAAAATTCTTTGCTGTAATGGCCTTCCAATTTTACTGGCGTCCGTCTAATCTGCAGAATGACGAAAATCGATTTATTTTTTGGCTCAGATTTAACCGGCAGTGTTAAGTATCGAAAAGCTTACACCGAAGTGCAGATGCTGTGTAAAAATTATTATATCGCAACGTGAATTGGATAAAGCAGTATTTGTAAAGGGTGATCCATTTCGACGTTACCGTTAAAGAAAAAGCACAGAAACTTCAAAATTAAAGAAGAATGTTTATTATCCTTCGAAATCAAATTTTTTGGCATTTATTTTTTGAAGATTATCACTTTCGAATAATGGCATTGGGTTCCTCTCAGATTGTCCATAAATCCATTGACTGCTGCGATGTGTGGGAAGTGGCGCCGTCTTGTTGAAACCAAATGCCGTCGAGAGCAAAAGCTTCAATATCAGGCATCATCGATTATCATTTTTGAAGAACCACAAATCACACCATATTGTTGTTTTTGAACCTCTGGCAGCTTTTGAACCTTTTTAAAAACGTCGGATCTCTTGGTACTTTTACAGAGCCCATAGAGCGAAGCAGTCTCGCTTAGGAAGGTCGAGCGACTTCAGTTCTTGCACAAGATGTTTTTGTATGCTTTCAATTTAATAGATCGACGTAAAATGTGCCAAGTCGTTCCATACGTCAGTCGCAGTGACTGCGAATAGCGTCGAATCGAAGTTATGACAGTCAACAGTGACGTAGGAGCCAAGTAGCGAGTGCGACGACTGTTTGTTTGATGATAGTAATGCTGGTTTACAAGCAGAGTGATGGTGTTACGCTTAGTATGCTCAATAAGCCTTTAATGTTGACCATAAGTTGAGCGAAGAGCAAGAAACACATTTTTTACAGAACGTAAATTTCAAAAAAAAGTCACGATCTGTCAAAAAAGGCTATTGAAAAAAATATCTCTACTTGGATTACCCGTTGTATTTGGATACCGTTAAGTTTTTCTCAGGATTCAGGTATTTCATTCGACCAATGTCCTTGAAATTTCAACTGACCAAAATTGGCGGCCGCCGCTTTGCTTGCGTTGCGATGTAGTGATCCTACTAAGATCATAGCTAAAGCAGTCGGCTCACAGCAGACATTCGAAAGGTAGGGATCTTCGAACTTTTAGAGTCCGTAAATTTTCGAATAATATCAAGACGTAGAGAGAAATAGACTCATTTTAATATCTAACAAAGGCGTTACCAGCATTAATATGTATGTACTTATATATATCTATGTATACTTATTATATCAGGCTCAGCGAAATCTATGGATCTATTGCATCACTCGGACCCGTGATCATCGTCAGAATCAACTCTAGGTAATACAGTAATATTATATGCCATACATTGAAGATTTATAATAGTTTGTTGTTATCTATTTAAAAAAACGCTTGTTTTTGCGATCAAGGATTAATTAATAAGATGTCTAGCGATGGAGGTTTTTTACTATAAATGAATGGAAATCCTTGAAGGACTAGTCAAAATTTTGATTTTTGATAAAATAGCGGCTTCTTCAAAACAGTTTTTGTGAAAAATGTACACACTCTGAGGCTTAAAAAATGTGCATTTGTTCTCATGAGTTTATTTCCGTTCCTGTTGTGTGGGAAGGAATATACATACCTATGTTACCTTTTATATTTCGGAATTTGGCAACCCTACTGTTACTATCTGGCAACTGAAAACTTTATTGTAAAGTTTGACCTTTTTGATGCTACACATAATCGAAACGTTTTGACATGCGACTGCTATTTGTGTTGTTTACAGTTACTTAAAATATTGATCTCGGGCAAAATTACAATTAAAACGAGGACATTTACGCGCGTCCATTTTTTACAATTTAAACGTAAAAACAGTGCATTGATAAACTTAATTAAATTTTTGGCTATGAAGCTCCATCAAGAACATTGTTTATGGATAGTATGGTGAATTCAATCGAGGTCGTAACCGCTCTTAAACGGATTTCGTAAAGGTCATCCAAAATCAGTTGTTGTTCCAGAAAATATTGATGTTGTGCGCAAAGTAATATTGCCAGATCGTCAGGTGACCTATCGTGAGATAGATACTTACATACATTCAATATTGCATGTGCATTTGACTGTAAAAATATTTGTTCACGTTGGAGTCCACAAATTTTGTCGATCGCTCTTTACGATTAATCGAGAGAAGTGTAAAAAAATATGCTTCGAAAGACGTCTATGAAATCGTGACAGATGATGAAATGTGGACTTATGCGTAAGGGCCACCGCATTCACCTTGTAGTCCTGACTTAAGAAGATAGATAGAAAATAATTGAGGTTTTGCACTGCGACCTACATACAAGTATGTTCTATTGTTCCCTCTCCTATATCACATATGTATGGTTACAAAGGTCCAGTATTCTGAACAATTCCAGGAGTTTGTTGGGCGCGACTGAGATCTGACTTAGGACCTAATGACCTTCAGTACAAAAAAAAAATAAAGTTCAACGTTTTTCGACACCTGAAGAGGCGGTTGATGGGTTCAGAACGCATGTTTTGGAGGAACCGCAATCAGAGTGGCAAAAGTGCCTCGGCAATTGGTGCAAACTCATGCAAAATTATATGCATGGAAAATAACAATAGTGATTTTCGTTGACCAAAATTTGTTTTTGTTCTCTAATCGCGGAGTATACAAGGCAACCTACGTATTGGCAAAATTTTCGTGTATAAATGTATACCGTGTAATCATAAGATCGCTTAAAAAATTGTTTATTATTTAGTGAAACAACTACTCTCGAGTAATGCCAAGGCAATTTGAAGGTATACATAAAATCACACCGTCTCAAAACACTCATATTGAAGCACCGTTATTTGAGAGATACATACATACAAAAACGTACGAATGTACAAGTGGAACAGGCGTTACCTTATCGAGAATTCGACAATAAACAAATCACATTGAAGCTGCAAAAAGTAACGGTACGAGCAAGTAACAAACTAATGAGACAAAAACGAAAGATAAAGACAAACCAACCAAAACATGCTGAAACAAGTACAACTAAGCAAAAAATTAAAAAATAAATTAAAAATATTATTATAATATGACACAAAAACAAAGCAACAACAGCAAAAAAAAGAAACAGATAACAACTACAAATGTATATATAGCTATACAGAAAACAGTTGGATCGATTGAATGGCTATTTAAGGTGGCTGGATATATAAAATTAAATGACACTGACGTTGCGCGCAAACAAGACGGCAAAACTGTATGATGTACGACGAGTACTACGATGCACGAGCTACGAGTACGGTACAGTAGATGCCAAGCGAAATGATTGCCCCAGAGCAGCTAACGAATAAGTAATCAATTTAGAATGTTTTTTGGTTTTTTATCTTTTTTTTTTTTGAAAATTACTGTACCTTATATATGATTTGTATGTATGTATGTATGTATAGAGAAGGTATGTATTTGTGTTGGTATTGTAATATGTATGGGTTATGGTTTCATAAAATGTATCTAACTTACTATCACTCTACTTATAGCTATGCGGACAAAAGCGACGGACAGTACGTTGTGCCATTTGGTATAGCTGGATAGCCGGACAGCTGCAGAATGAGATAGAAATGTGAAAATTTTGCCATTTTATTACACGGCAAGAAGAACGATTTTAATATGATAATAATTATAATTTATTATACCATTTCGTATTGGCAAAACGAATGTGTAGGACGAGGCACATCATGGTATGGTATTGTAGGGCGGCGGACCAATAAAGAAGCAAGCAACTATATCATATATACAAAGTATAGTAAGTTAGTTGGTATACTTACAAGCTACAATGATGATATGTAAGTATAGCTATGGATAGAGACTGAATACATTCTATTATGTTATGGAAAGTGTAGAAGACGACGTGTACAGAGACAGGCATTGTACAAAGTACAGATACAGAGCACAATGTAGTTGAAAGTACGTTGGAGCACAGAGCTCAGAGCTAACAAATCAAGCATCCATATACGAAGTAGAAGCAGCAGAGAGAAGCGCAAACAAAAACATACTTATAGGTAGGTAACGAACGTCTACACATACTATATACAATATATTTATATAGTAGCTACATGCTATAGAAATGAAATACTTTGTTGAAGCGAATCCAGTTGGGTTGGTTGGTTGCTTGCTTGGATGACGATGATGACGACGACGACGACGTTGAAAGTTGATTGTAATGGCAGATAAATACGAATACGACTGTGTTGTCGACGACGATGGTAGAACGACGATATGAAACCGACCGACCGGCTTACAGACGACACGAATGCCGAAACAAATGTGAGAATGCTGTTTTGCGACGTAGCAACGTAGCAACGTGGCGGACATTAAATGGGAGGCGTTGGCACGCCACTGATTTATAAAACCAGCTAGCTAGCTAGCCGCCAGGCAAACCACCGAAACAGTCAGTCAGTTAGTTAGGCAATGGAGCCACAGCTAACCAACGAACCAACCAAGCAACGAAACAACTAACCAATCTATAAAATCAGCCAACTACCTATACAATACACAGCTAGTGTGTACCTATACAACGGTGGATACTTTGAAAACTCGCATTACAGATGCACTCATACAGACATAAAAAATATATATCCATACAGTTAGAGATAGATGTATGCATACAGCCAGCCGAAAACCCGATGTTTGCGCTTACTTATATATATGAATGTAGAGTGCACTTGGACTCATCGTATAAGTCATTATAAGTAAAACGCTCTATAAAGCGAACTTTATACTGTGTATAGGGAGACTATACGTAGTTACAGATGTCGCTGTGCGGCAATTCGTGTAAATATCTCTGCAGAATATTGTATTTCCATGTGCTATGTGTAACCAGCGAATGTATCTACTATATAGGTATACATATATGTACATATAAATACATCTATCTATAACAAAATCTATACATACAGCCAATGTGGTTATAATCCCACTTGGTTTCGAAGCGTAATCATACGTTGAAATCTATGGAAACTATGAAAAGCTTTTGCTTGATTTTGGTTTCTTTCTTGTTTTCTTTTTTTTTTGCACAATTTATTACATTTTCTGCAAAATCATTACAATTTACTTTCGTGCGTTTTAGTTTTGCCTTCGGTTTGGGTTTCTACCATTTGGGTATGTTCAATTTACACTTTATTAGGAATAATTACGATGGTATATGGGGAAAAGCAGATAAAATAAAATGTGTTATGTATAATATATGGTAAGGAGTGTATATGGTATAAAGGAGAGTGTGTATATGGAGTGCAGTAAGGCGTAATCCCATTTAAAATTTGTACGGGTGCTGTGAGAGAAACCTAAAAACACAAAAAAAGAAGAAATAACAAGCGACCCAAACCAGGCGTATGGCATGCAGAGCGTAAATAATGATGGGTTGCTTGGATAGAGATGGAGTTGGATGAGCAACATAAAGCTGAAAATAAAGCTGAGACAAAAAACACAAAAAAAACGAATGCAAAAAACACATACAGAACACGAGCAAGAAAACCAACACAAC
Source organism: Bactrocera dorsalis (assembly GCF_023373825.1). Taxonomy (NCBI): domain Eukaryota; kingdom Metazoa; phylum Arthropoda; class Insecta; order Diptera; family Tephritidae; genus Bactrocera; species Bactrocera dorsalis. Next base: position 31,022,230 of record NC_064303.1, on the reverse strand, counting down.
AACAAAAACAATAACGTATATATAAAGTACACAGAGTATGACTATTGAAATTCAACGAACAAGTAAAACTTTTCGAACAAACTTTAATGTAGTAATTGGAGAAGATGCCAAAGCGAAGCGCACACAACGATGTATTGCGTAATATCTATACAAAAATGAATATATATATATATAGCTATAGATGTTATATGGAGCATTATTATATATGTAGCATAATGTCGACTATAGTCAACGAGCGAAGAACGACAACGCCGAAGCATTATTATAATGTATTGGTTTGTGCCGAGGGTTGGGTCTTGGCGTTGAAAATACCATTTTGGTATAGAGCAATATTTCCACTACTTGTTTTTATATTTTTGCACTAACGTTGCTCTGTGTAGATTTTTCTGGTATACACATTGTAGAGTTTTGTTAATTTTTTTTTTGACGTTGCGTGGAAATTATCAGAGAACATGCAAAAAGCAGAAGAGACATCTTATGAAGAATTAAAATTTGATATTGATTCTTTGACAAATCATTCTATACAAATAGATATACATTCATAATACATGTAGGTATATGTGTACATACAAGTATATCTGTATTGTAGAAATCCCATAAAATAGCTTTTCAATTCATGTACTAGAATTCGAACTCTGCTTATGTCATTAGCGATAAGGAACGAAGGAAAAAAACGAAAAGAGTGCAAAGATAAAATTTCATAAATGGAATACTTTGGAGAAATATTTATATTAGCCACCAACCAAATAAGATAACTTAAGCAGGTACTTTGTATGCGTATCTTGGAAAATTTAAATATAATCGTTTTGCCGATTTGATTTCTCTACACTTCTAGAAGTCATTTTAAGCTATCTACAAAGAAATCAAGTAAAATATACATATACAATATGTCTTCAATGAAACTCGAGAACAAATGAAATCCTTTCCGGATTACACGCGATCTCCAGCGGCCCTAAAACAAATAGATCCTTTATGCTGGAGTGATTGCGGCTTTCTCTGTAGACGAAATCTAAAATCAAATGAACTATCAGATCTTGTCCGTACAAAATGGCATCGTTTAGATTACGTTAAGAGGTATATCCCAATAGGGACAGCTTAGAACGCCGGACCGTTGTGGTACTTGAAAAACTTCTATATGCTGGATCATTACAAATCGACAAAGCACTTTGTTGAGATGGCTAATGTCAGTTTCGGCTATGTCGTCTGATTTATCGAAATATGTCTACGGAGAGATTTATTTTGCAAAGGCTGGACAATGGAAGAGAAAGTGCATGAATGTTTCCACCTTACTCTTCTCCACAAAATGTTAACAGGTAGCGTTCGTCAAGACTTTGAAAAATCAAAAATGCCTATTGGAAAGTGTCCAGTAAGAACTCCTGCGATTGCGGCAAGATGAACTTTGCTCAGAGCAAGTGGATAAGTGGATCAGTAGATCTCGTGCATTCTACTCCAGGCCAAAAGATTTTGGTAGTCGCACAGGAGCTGGTCGTCGAAGATCCAACTAGGTCTCATTAAGATGTGAGTGGTCCGGTAGTCGAAAGCTAAAGTTCACGGAGAGCTTCTTACAGAAAACTCCTCTTCAACCTTCGCTCCAATATTCGACCTATCCGTGAAAAAGCGCACTGCGAAAAGCTAATCAGAGAAAAAGCTTCCCCGAGTGGGCTCGGCAATGCAGTGATCAAAGTTTTCAGGAATGTAATTGAGAGGAGACCATATGCATGGGGAGCATATTGGCGAATTCTTGCCCAGACCCCTTTATATAACCAACTTCCCTGAGCATTTGAGCACACTTCGCAACTTCGATGCCGATGAGAGGCGCTCTTTGAACAGTCTCAAGCCTTTTCAAGCGCCCTTCCCCAGACGAATACACTATAGAACATAATTGGCTTGACCACGGTTTCGTGAGCCGGAAATTTTGATCGCTTTAGGTCTAAAATTGGATTTTTGAAAATGGTAGGTAGAAATATATGTATATATAAAAATATTGCAAATTTTAATTATGAAATTTGAAAAAAAACGACTACACTTTCAACACTGTACACTTACACTGTAACTCAAAAACTATTTTAAATAAAATTAAAATTTTAGTAATTTTTAAAAGTATAGCATATCGAAATATAATTTTTTTTCAATTAGATGTGTCCTTTAAAATAAAAGTATTTTATCCTTATGTGATTATTGAACAAAAAACACACATTTTAGCAACCCAAATTTTTTTTTTCAAATATTTCTTTCTCGAGTGCTTATGAAACTAAATTTTAAAACGATCTATTATTATCAAGTCACTTAATAATATGGCGCTTCTCTAAAATTTGTAACGAAAATATTTTTTCTTTAGTATTTTTATTATTTTATTTTTTTTGTTTTGGAATTTACGAATTTAAAGTACAAATCCCGAATTAACGCACGCTTAACAGCTTCGAATTAATACGAACAAGTTAGAATAATATCCTTCAATAACCGTTTTGAATTTTTAATGGTTAATCCATAATATTGGAACCCGAAGCGTTATTTATCATACATAAAAATCGCTTCGGACGAATGCCCACAATGTAATTCAGTAAGTTGAGTGTTTCTCTCTAGAGCCATCCCTAAATTATTCGAACAAATTATTCAGATCGGACAGTTACAGCATACAGCTGTCATATAAACTGACCGATCAAACTCAAGCCCTTGTATGGAAAACTGTTTTATATTTCCAAAAATTTGGCATACAACATTGCCCAAGGCATCAAAATCTTTTTATATGATTTTACGCTATAAAAAATGCACCTATGAAGTCGAACAACAAGCGTATGGAACATTTTGTTACATATTGTTTCATATAGACTGAAAAGAAGTCTAGCTTTGATTTAAAAAATATTTTTTTTGTCTTTAAACATATATGTGTTACTTTTTACACCTTTGCCAACTATTCATATTTGTTGTTGCTGTAATATACGTTGAGCGTATTCACTATTTGTAAAAATCCCGTATATGGTATGAAAACCTGAGAAACTGACAAGGATTGAAAATTACAAAACAGTTTAAATATTTTAGCTCTTGAATGATGACTCAGCAATTCTTTTTTCCGCATGTAATACCGGATTAAAAGAAATTCATATATGCTTGATTTAAGGGTAAAACGCACTTTTTGTCAAAAACTTGTTTTGATACTCTCAAATGGTGCTGTAAGATATTATCTTATCAGCAGATGTTTTTAAGATAAGATATTGCATTAGGAAGATATTAGGACTTGCCCTACCTCTTTGTCGAGACAAATAACAATTTTAGTGTCTACATGCGGAATATCTGCTATTGGATACGTTAAACACAGTAAGTGTTCGATTTCATAATATAGAAGAAATCTATAAAAATGTTCCAATGACTGTCAGCTCAGAAGAAACCCGAATTTTACGTATGGAAACTGCTTAATAAGTTATATCGAAACATTTACCTAGTTTCTTTCTAAATAATTTTTTATGTTTGGAAAAATGTATAAAATTCTTAAAAGAGAGGAATTTTGGGTGTGACAGGTGGGAATCGCACCTACACCGAACTTTTATAACTTAATATAGTAAAATTTATAATAAACAAATGGTATATCAGCATATTCTATTGTGTAGACACAATGAAAAATGAATTATTTCAAAAAAAATAAGAAAAAATATATAACGGGTGATTTTTTTGAGGTTAGGATTTTCATGCATTAGTATTTGACAGATCACGTGGGATTTCAGACATGGTGTCAAAGAGAAAGATGCTCAGTATGCTTTGACATTTCATCATGAATAGACTTACTAACGAGCAACGCTTGCAAATCATTGAATTTATTACCAAAATCAGTGTTCGGTTCGAAATGTGTTTCGCGCGCGCGTGTTTTGTTCAGCGATGAGGCTCATTTCTGGTTGAATGGCTACGTAAAATAAGCAAAATTGCCGCATTTGGGGTGAAGAGCAACCAGAAGCCGTTCAAGAAACTGCCCATGCATCCCGAAAAATGCACTGTTTGGTGTGGTTTGTACGCTGGTGGAATCATTGGACCGTATTTTTTCAAAGATGCTGTTGGACGCAACGTTACGGTGAATGGCGATCGCTATCGTTCGATGCTAACAAACTTTTTGTTGCCAAAAATGGAAGAACTGAACTTGGTTGACATGTGGTTTCAACAAGATGGCGCTACATGCCACACAGCTCGCGATTCTATGGCCATTTTGAGGGAAAACTTCGGACAACAATTCATCTCAAGAAATGGACCCGTAAGTTGGCCACCAAGATCATGCGATTTAACGCCTTTAGACTATTTTTTGTGGGTATACGTCAAGTCTAAAGTCTACAGAAATAAGCCAGCAACTATTCCAGCTTTGGAAGACAACATTTCCGAAGAAATTCGGGCTATTCCGGCCGAAATGCTCGAAAAAGTTGCCCAAAATTGGACTTTCCGAATGGACCACCTAAGACGCAGCCGCGGTCAACATTTAAATGAAATTATCTTCAAAAAGTAAATGTCATGAACCAATCTAACGTTTCAAATAAAGAACCGATGAGATTTTGCAAATTTTATGCGTTTTTTTTTTTAAAAAAAGTTATCAAGCTCTTAAAAAATCACCCTATATTTTAAAAATTTTAGGGAACAAGTGCAGGTTTTAAAACTTCAGACGTCCTTTGATTTATTTATTTATTCAACCTGCTACAATTATTATTACATGTTTACCAAACTATAATATACATAATTTGCTCAGGTTCGTGCTAAGCACAGGCACGCCATCGAATTTTAATTCACAGATTCGCAGGGCTGCATAAGTATGTATGTATGTATATGTACATACATATGTATCTGAAAAATTGAGGGACTAGCTTACGTATAACTATACAGACGGACAGCCATGACTAAATTGACGAAGCTCGTCCCGCTGATTATTTATACATATGTATATATACTCTACAGGGTATCTGACCTTTCCTTCTTTATGTTAGAAGCTTAATGGCAAACGAAATAATTAAAATTATTTCAAATCTTTACAAAATAAGAAAATAATACAGATTTCAATGAATAATCTCGGTTTTTCAACAAAGCAGGACACCTTCAGACCATAGGATCTATAAGATCCTACCAACGTTCAAATGATAATCATTTCCAAATATCTTTCACTATCTGCAACAAATATATGAAATTACTTACCAACTAACGTTCAGTTTCACTAAACTGGCCTGCACATAACCTTAACACCTTTCTAGCAGCGTACCATATTAAGATCATGTGCAATATATGTACATACATATATTTTGCACTTTCCTTCAAGTGTTTCAATTTTATTCTTATATATAAAAGCCTCTTGGACGATTTTAGCAAAGAGATTTTCTATATCTTAAGTATCCTTAGGTGTTTTTTAGGTTTGACAATTCTTTGCAAAATTTCCCGCAAAGTAAGGATACAAACAAGTGACACTAGTACCAACAATTAAATGTTACAATTTTTTTTATAGGAAGTAATATGTGATATATTTTTAAATAGCATAATTCTAAATAATAAAAGTAAGTAAAAAAAGTTGGCTTTGGAAATGGTTTATCAGTTTTGAAGCCGAAGTAGCACATGATAATACCTGATACAAGCAAATACTGCACTATGTGCTTTTTAAAATGCGAGTGTGTATGTACATGCTCATATGTATGTACATATAAGCATATGATATATATGTATATATAGTATATGTATGTATATTTTATTCACAAAAAAGGTCTCTTGGTGTTTGTTTAAGTTTAAAATGCATTACCCATAACAAACACAATTTTGTTTCAGTCCATTTTTCTAACAAATAGTTCAGTTTTTTTTTCTTATTTATCACTTAAACAAAATGAAGTAGCACATACGCAATGTTTACTCACTTTTTATTATCAATTCTTCCATTTCGATAGTTGGTGTGAGAATTTGCTCCAGTGGCTCCATTTTTATTCTTTCCGGTGGCAAAATTGTGTGTTGTTGTTGCTGCTGCGGTTGCTGTGGTGGCGGCTGTGGTTGTGACTGCGATGCCTGTGTGTATGCACAACCGCCCACACTAGCTCTCCTTCCACTTTCACTAGAAGTCGGCATGCCAGACATACCGGCGTTGTACGCGCCACCGGCGACAGAAGAAACATTGACATGTGAAGGCAAATAACCACCCACTCCGCCACCCGCAATGCCTACACCAACAGCTGGTGCTGTAGACGTGGCCGTAATTGCCGAGGCATTTCCACTACCTATATGATGGGCAGCCATATCAAGGTCAAAGCCGCCGCCACCGTTCCCACCACCAACGAGGCTACCACCACTCGTGTCATATAAACAACCACCCCTACCTAGTGTATTTCCAAACATGCCAGGCATGCCATTACCACTCCTCATACCGGTGGCCGCAGCAACATGTGCATGTGCTACGGCAGCAGCAGCATATTGTGCTTGTTGTTGTTGCTGCTGATGGTGATGATGTAGCTGTTGTTGTTGCTGTTGATATTGTTGATGCCATTGTCGTTGCTGTTGTTGCTGCTGATGATGATGGTGTAAGAGCTGTTGTTGATGGTGGTGGTGTTGCTGTTGTTGTAGTTGGTGATGCTCAAGTTGTTGCTGTTGTTGTAAATGTTGTTTGTTTTGATTTTGCGACATGGCGTTGTGGAAGTCAAAACACAACACTCACAACGCCGCCGTCGCACGTTTTCAACGTAGCCGGTAGATTTTTTTCTCTTTGCCGCTCTATTTCTCCGCACTTTCCGTTTTGTTATTATTTTTTCAACACTTGTTTACGCTATGTATTCGGCACACGTTTTCGTATATAATTCGGCTCGTGCTTCTTCTTATTCTTTGTCTCCCACTTGCGCGCAGTTTTTTATTTTTTTTTTCGTTTTTGCACGGCGCCTTATATACTTGGAATTTTTTGTATATGTACAAGCAGGGACCTCTACTAGCTTTTACATGTTAAGCTGATTTTCACACACATTTTTCACAAACAAATTTCTGGTTTTCCTTAACAAATTGTAATGCAAACACAAATTAACCACTTTAACTTGCAAAGGCACATAAAATTTGTTTTTATTCCTCAAATTTTCCACTATTTTTCGGCAATTTAAAAATTTTTTCACGAGACGTGCAAATTTTTCCAGCTATCACCACTAAGTTCTTCTCTCTTTTGACTAGTGTCAAATTTGACAATGGACATCGAATTGCTTTCGTGTAGAGCTGCCATGTACCAATGAGTAAAAATTTTCAACTCTCCAAATTGGGCCAATGTTATAAATTTGTAGACTTGAGACATGTGTGGGTTAACGATAAGTTGAAAACATTTTGAAATTTGTGGGATACATAAAAGAATTAAGGCAATAATGACAAGTGATTTAAAAGTTATTCGTTTAATAAAAATATAACTTTCATGTAACAACATATCTGAGGACAGTAAGACACAATAAACACAAATACAGTTACTTCAAAATTTACGATAAGTTCTTTCACGTAAAATATAGTGACATACATGAATGTAAATTATTGTTAAGAAATACTAATATGCATTTCAAGTACAAAAATATAAAAGAAAATACAAACATAAGATAACACACATTAATAAAAAATTATGTAGTACAAAAGGATCACAAAATAAATGTAGTTTCGTACAACAAATAAGTTCGCTTTGCCTCTTAAAATTAAATGCAATCTCTATGACCATTGCAGGTATTTTTGAAATTATTAATATAGCCCATACAGATATTTTTTAATGTATTCCCGATTTGCGTGACCACTTGTCCATATATCCTCGCACATTGCATTTGGCAGTGGTTTACGTTTAGGTACCACTGACATTAGATGTTCATCTATGGCACAATTTTTGGAAAGCAAATAATTATGTATAGTCACACAGGCGGTGACAATATTTGCAGCAATCTGGTGATTGTAAGGCAAAATCGTTTTGAGGCAACTATATTAATGATGAGATAGATATAAGTACGTATTATAACCTTAATTAAACTGGTAATTTCGTGAAACCTACCGAAAACGTGATGTAAGCATAATAGTAGCAGTATCTAACACTGTAAGCATTGCTTCTAATCGTGCATTAAATCGAAAATCCGGTAGAGATCTTGGATTTCTATAGGGATTAATTAGGATATCATCTAAATTATAACCACGATCAGCTGAAAAACATTTCCATTTCTTATTTCTCTACTAAGATTCTTTATAAGTACATATGTATATATATTTACCTACTAGCCATGCAGGTGCCGTTACAGAGAGATTTTTCATAATACCATATATGTGACTATGTTTCCAGACGAATATGTCACTACTTCCACCAGGCGCTCGAGGATTCACATTTAAGAAACGATATTTATTATCACAAACCTGTTTTAGCAGAAAGCAATTAAAATTACATGGCTATAAGCGAATCACATATACAAAATATTATTTACCACTTGAACATTAATAGCTAAATTGCCATGTCTGCATTTAAAATCTTGCTCTTGTGTTGCAGCTACTTTAGAAAGACGTACATGGAAACAATCCATTACACCAACTACATGCGGTATACCGTAGAGAGAATTAAAACCGTGCTTAATACCCAAAGTCTCTTCGTTATTTGAGGGGAATCTGGATGTAAAAAGTTTTAAATTTTTAGTATCACCTACTATTTTATCCTACGTGCTTACTCACACAATATAATCGGTGGCGAGAAAATGTACTATTATCTCGCATACCTCGGGCACACATCGTTGTAAAATACTTTCTGCGTAACCTCGAAAAGCATCTAAATGTTGTAATGCACCAAAATGGCCATGCGCTAAATATGTAAGCGTAGTTAGTACACGTAAATCGAACGGCATACGATTATTATCTAGTTCTGGACGATAGTAGGTACGGAGACAGAGTACAAGTAAAAAATCCTGGAAGAGCCACTTGTCGAGTCGGAAAATATTTTTAAAGCTAATTCAAGTCGTAATAATATATCAATTAAGTGGGGTTTATAAGAGGTTAATAAATAGGAGCACTTACTAATCATCCGATATGTCAAAGGGATTAGGAAGTACTCGTAACTCCTTACAACGCACAAATGCTATAACTTCTTTTGCAAAAAGCTTTTGAACATTCGTAGTTGTGAAGCGACCCTCTTCGCAAATATATTGTTTGTCCTGCAAACAATCAGTTTGTAGCCCACTAAATAGGCAAGTGGCCAAATCCAAATCCATTTGCGACAATATTGTGTTTTAAACGAAATTCAATTATTTTCAGAAGCAATTGATTGAACAATTATTGATATTTTAAAATATAGAAATTCGAATTTCTAGATGTAACGGCACATTTTCGAAAAAAAAAGAAATGTTGCCAGATTCAAAAAAAACAAGAAACAACTTTAACTTTGGTGTCGCCGAGCTATGCCATCCTCCACAAAAGTTTGTAAACTTGGTTTTGATTGATATATAGTGGTGCGACATCGGCGGTTCCGACAAATGATCAACAGGGAGAAGAGCACATGTGCTAAATTTGAGATCGACATCTCAAAAACTAAGAAATCAGGGATTTGGTCAAATCAACAGAGATGTAAAAAAAAAATTCAAAAGTTGTTTTTGTTATTTAGTAAACAATTATGCTTATTTAATACACTTTTTAAATAAATATACCAGTTTCGTATATAACTACATGCTATAAAATTAAGTTATTTTTGGTCCTCGTTCACCAACTTTCCTTTTTAATTGTTCGCGTAGTTCCAACGCATCAGGCACATATTTTCGCTCCGCTACGTTATCAAGGACGTCTCGCAGTTCCTCTTTAACAACATCGATGCGTTTTTCGTTTTTCGCAGATATAGGTATAATACGTTCGATATTAATAAGTTTTGATGGTCTTATTTCTTCCGGACATTTTTCTAAACCATTCTCCAAATTATTGATAAATGGTTTTATAGCTTTGTAAACATCGGAAGCACCTTTTAAATCCATTTTATTTACAAGTAATACGCACGGCTTATCCAACAACGTCTCGTCATATAGTTCTAATTCTTTGTTGAGCGCATAAATATTTTCCAAACAATTTCGTTTCGCATGCTGTGCACCTAAACGGAAGCCAAATATGTCCACCATAATGAGTAATAGACGAGTACGTTCGACGTGTTTCAGAAATTTATGACCCATGCCAATATTTGCATGTGCACCCTCAATTAGACCGGGCAAATCAGCAAGGGTTATTTGACGTAAATCAGGATATTCTAAAGTGCCGATTTGAGGACGTATAGTTGTGACTGAAGTAAAAATAAAAATTATTACTGTGTTCGGAACTAGCATTACCTAGAACTTACATGGATATGAGGCAATTTTCGGATTTGCGTTCGAAATAGCTTTTAGCAGTGTACTTTTACCAGCATTAGGAAATCCAACAAGCCCTACATCGGCAATCAATTTTAGATCCAATTTTACCGTACGATGATCACCAGGTGTACCTAAAAAATTATTGCCCGTACAACCGCCAGTGCCACCGCCTGCTGCTATGCATGTTGCATTATCTTCATTTAAATCACCCAACAGCTGGCCATTTTCGTCATATACTTGTATACCCGTTGGCACTTCGACACGTTCGTCCAAACCTCGACGTCCAAGTATGCGCACTTTACTGCTGTCTTCACCACTTGAAGCCGCTATACGCTTTGTTTTGTACTTCTGTGCTACATTGCGCAGACTGACACCATCTTTAGCCACAAAATATACGCAACCACCCTGGCCTCCAATACCACCATATTTTGGTACGCCATTTCCTCCGTGTCCACCACGCACTGTCAAACGCAGACTGTCGATGAAAGCGTTACGTAGGTGTGCGCGTACAACCTGCAGAAATTTAATAAGAATTTGGCGCACAAATTAATGACAACTACACACCTTCTTTTCAGCTTTTAATAAACACTTAAATAGTTGCACCATTTTGCAATTTTATTTCATGCCGAAAGAATTGCCGGTTGCAATATAAAAGTGCTATGAGCAGCAAATTATAAAATTGACAAATAAAAATCAGCTGTTTGTACTGATAACGGGTGAGTGCATAAAGATGCGGTCCTGCCAAACTTGTGAAAATTAAAACAAGTTTCAATATTTTTTTTTTTTCTATATTATATATGTGTTAAAAATGTAACTTTTTCCAATTTCGTTCAATCGTGAATTCGTCCTTTTGCTAAAAAGCAACGTTTGTGTTCTATACGAATTATAAATTATGAAAAAAAGTAGTTTGTGTTTTCAATCAGAACGTGGCATCTCTATTCACAATTATTTTTTATCAACACGTGCTTACCGCTTATTCAATGCATTTTCATTGCAATTATTAGAGCAGCACAAGAAAAGTAAACAGATGGAGCCAGGAATTTGCTATATAAAAGAGGAGTAAGTAATAAAATATATAAATAAATGCATATCAATTAATTTATTAAAAATCTTTTTAAGGTACCTTGTACCCGAAATAAAAAACAATGCTGCACACAAAGATCCCGTTGAGCACGATAATAAAAGGAAATCTGTCGAAGATAATGCAACAGAGAATGGAAAACCAAAAAAATATCAAAAAACGAATAAAAAAGAAAGAAAACGTGGTCAAAATAAAGTGAGTACCATGTTAAAAATATATTAATATATAAAAAAACAATGCTAAAATCTATATGAAATTAGAACCGCCCAGTATTCAAGCAAGACAGTTCACTATTCTTATGTCATTCATTAATGAATGGTCCGGATTTGGAAAAATGTGCACATGCAAATTGCCGGTATGTACATGATCTAACTGCATACTTAAACTCGAAACCCGAAGATCTGGGTGTAAAATGTCCAGTATTTGACGCTATAGGATTTTGTACGCGTGGTGTTACTTGCCGTTTCGCCAAAGCGCATCTGGATGCTAACGGACGAAATATCAAGTCGCCACATTATGACGAAAATAAAGCGCGCACAAGTATGAATGGAATAACAAGCGGTAAATTAACTTTTTCTGTTAATGTTTTCTTTTTTAAGTAAAATCACATCGTTTTTAGAACTACAGGTGAGACTTCGAAAGCGTGAGTATGATTTCACACGCAGCAAACAACTAGTCAGCCAAGCCGACAAATTGCGTGACGAAAAGAAAAAGAAAGGAGAGGTGAATGACAGTGAAAATCCCGTTGGAGGCACAGTTGTTGAAGATAAAACCACTACTGAAGCAATTGTGAAAGCAGTGGACCCACCTAACACTGAGAAACCAATTGGTGCAGTTGTAGATGACGCAGAAACTGATGGACGTGATATAGCGCAAAAGCCACCTGTCGATTTCGTCGAAAAACTGATACTTTCTCCACTGACTACTGTAGGAAATTTACCATTTCGACGAATTTGCAAGGAATTTGGTGCAGATATAACATGCGGAGAAATGGCTTGCGCTGTGCCACTTGTTAAGGGACTCACTCAAGAATGGGCTCTTACGAAGCGACATGCAAGCGAAGACGTATTTGGTGTACAGTTATGTGGTAATAATCCAAATATAATTGCGCAAGCCGCACAACTACTACAAGAGACTGCAAGTATCGACTATATTGATCTAAACATTGGTTGCCCCATTGAATTAATTTATCAACACGGCGGTGGTAGTGCGCTTATGCGTCGAACAAATATATTGGAAACAATTGTACGTTCATGTTCAGCAATGTCGCCAAAAATACCATTTACTGTGAAAATGCGTACCGGTGTCTATGCCGACAAGAGTGTAGCACATGAGCTTATGCCATTAGTGGAGGAGTGGGGTGCAGCCGCTGTAACGGTTAGTAACGTAGATTTTTAGTTGAAGCTTTTATTTCATAACTTTCAATTTGATAAATAGTTGCACGGACGTTCACGTGAACAGCGTTACATGAAGAGCGCTAACTGGCAGTATATTGAGGAGTGTGCAGCAAAAGTAAAACATATACCAGTAATAGGCAATGGTGATATACTAAATTTTGAAGACTACATTGAGAAGAGGGTAGGTATACAATGAAATAAATTATATATGTAAACATAATTATTAATAATTACTGTTTCTCATTTACAAGGAACAAGCGCCACACGTTTCTTCTGTGATGATTGGACGCGGTGCCTTAATAAAACCTTGGATTTTCAAAGAGATTAAGGAACAAAAGCCTTGGAATCCCACTTCTATGCAACGTTTTGATATTTTACGTAGGTACGTTAATTATGGCTTGGAACATTGGGGATCTGATATGAAAGGTGTGGAGAATACACGTCGCTTTTTGCTTGAATGGCAATCGTTCATGTATCGTTATATACCCTATGAACTCTTGGCAAATCCGCCACAGCAAATCAATCAACGTCCCCAAAAGTTTCGTGGACGAGATGAAATGGAAACGTTGATGAGCTCGCCCAATTCAACTGATTGGGTACGCTTGAGTGAAATGTTATTGGGACCGGTGCCGGCTGGATTTGAATTTGTGCCAAAGCATAAAGCTAACGCATACTAATAATAAGCTAAAGTTAGGAAAGTGTTATACATATATGTATGTATATATAATATTAAGTTTGACATTTATACCTGTATCATAACGTATAAAAAATTTTAAATAGCATGAATTAAGTTTTTCAAATATTGTGTGAGGAAAAATTCGAAGCGTGCAAACTAAAATTCTGTCGTTAGAGTGATAGTGTTTCAAAACGACCGCTCGTAGCATAAAGTGTTTGGTTTAACTGTGTTGAGACTTTAATATAGCACAATATTTAACTATTAAAATACGTATTATGCGCAGTGCCAATTGGCAAATAGGAGCATAGTAAAAATCGACTCAAAATAGTTTCTGTAGGATTTTGATATTTTTTTTTTAATATAATATGTTAACTGCGGTTGTAATATGCGGTTGGAGCTATAATATCCTTCACAAATAAAAAATCGGAATCCTTATGTTGCGTCTAAAAGTATACAATCCAAATAACATGACATCAGTAACGGTAAATTGAACTTTAGCCTATGTAAGCTACAAAAGGAGTGTTAAAATCGAATGTGCTTAATTTTAATTAATGAAATAAATAATGTAAACAGTTTTTCTTTTACAAAATATTTTATTATTTATTTATTTTTTAAGCTACTCCTAATTTTTTTTTTTTTTTTTGCTTTTTTCATTTTTGTTTTTATATAATTTTTCCATTGTCTTCACATTTTTTTAAACTAAAACAGGCATCATCATCTTAGGCTAGTAAACGATAAACTTATGTATATTGGCAATCTCTTAGTCATTAATAAGTCAAACGTGAGCAAAACAAACAAACAATAAATGTGTAGTTGTGAATTTCGTGTAAAATTTTCGCGTTTTTCCACTACTTTTGCGCGGCTTGCACGTAACTTAACGCTTCCTCCACATCCTGCTTAGAGCCCAGGAAAATCGGGCTGCGTTCGTGTATTTTCTGCGGCACAATATCCAAAATGTCAATGCGTCCGTCACTGGCCAAACCGCCAGCTTGTGTCATCAAAAATGCCATCGGATTGCATTCGTACATCAGACGCAATTTACCGTTTGGCGCCGATTTAGTTGCAGGATAAATAAAAATGCCACCATACTTAATGGTACGATGTACATCGGCCACCATTGAGCCAACATAGCGTGCACCATATGGTTTACCCTTGCTGGGATCCTTTTTAGCGGCAATATAACCGAATACGCCCGCATCCCAATCGGAGGCATAACCCTCATTAATCGAATAGATTTTACCCTTTTCCGGTACACGCATATTCGGATCGGTCAAAATGAATTCACCAATTGCCGGATCGTAAGTAAAACCATTAACGCCCGCACCCAAACTCAATACAATAGCGGTGGCTGAACCATAGAGCGCATAACCGGCGGCAACAATTTTATTACCCGGCTGTAATGCATCTTGTATGGTGGGTTCACCTTCGGTTTGACGCCGGTAAATAGCGAAGATTGAACCGATCGAGACCAAACAATCGATGTTCGAAGAACCGTCGAGCGGATCGAAGCAGACCACATATTTGCCCTGTTGTGTAACGGTATAAAAGAATTACATATAGAAATTTATTATTTTTGGCATATAATTATTATTATTTGTATATTTTCTTGGCCTTTGCCCACATACCTGTCGCTCCAACTCCACCTCAATCACATTCTCATTCTCCTCGGACACCAGCAGCGCCGTGGTGTATGATGATTTTAACATATTGATAAACAATTCATTCGAAAGCACATCCAGCTTCTTCACCTCCTCACCTTGCACATTGATATCGCCCGCTATGCCATGCAATTTAGCTATGCCAGCCTTACGCACCGCCGAGGCGATAGCCTTGATCGCTGTCTGTATGCAATTGAGCAGTTGTGAAAGATCGCCGGTGGCATGTTTGAACTTGCGTTGCTCCTGCAGCACAAAACGCGTCAATGTCATGGCATTGGAATCGAACGCTTGACCGGTTTCCATATTCTCTGTTTGAGTGCGAGTCAAAGTGAAATTAGTGTTTTGTCGCAAGCGTGTATATGTATATGTTTATATAAAAAGTATGAAAAAGTGCATAAGCAGTTACACGAAACATACATACAGATATATGTAAGTATAGTTATCAACGGAAGTGGCAACAACAAAATTTAATTAGGTGCGGTAAGTTGATTTATATACATATGTACATATAACTCAAGTATAAATATTTTTCAATATACGTTTTTTATATGCAGACGTTAGTGAGTGCTAGTGGTAGAGCCAAATATTGGGAAAAGGACAAAGGTGCATTTAGAATTAAATTAGTTAGGTTGAGAAGCAATTGTTTTAGAAATGTTAACAAGCACAATAATTTAGAAAATTAGACACAACATTTTCGAATTACATGTGTTTTGGAAAAATAACGGTTTATAGGTGCATATAAGGAAGTAGCAAAAGCGTGAAAATTTGCTAGGAGGAAGATATGTAGATTTTTTATAATAGAAGTAGTATGTACATATGTATGTATGTACATACATATGTTTACATACATACATTTTTAAATGAAGCAAAGCATTGCGATAATAATTTGATTTATTTTATTTATATAACACATTTTCAACGTTTTGTTGAAAATTTATAATTAAATTTAGAAAATAACTTATAATATAATTTTAAATTTATTAATCTCAAGATTTTGTACTAAAATAATAAAAAAATAAATAAATTGAAATATAATTTAAAAATAAATAAAATTAAAATAGTTTATACAAAATACTTGAAAAAAATTATCAAAAATATAAAAATATTCAAAAATAAATAATACTTATTTCAAAATAATTTCGAAATATAATTAAAAATAAATAAAGAAATAAGTTTTAAAAATAGACGTTTATAAATATTTAGTACGTATGTACTTAGATATGTATGTAAATACATACAATAAAAATAATTTCGAAAAAGTTATATTAAAAAAAAAAACAACTTTGCTTAAAACAAATTTGTAAAATATACATAATTTAAAAAAGTTATGCAAAAATAATGTATTAAATAATTAAATAAATTTTTTAAAAATAATTCAGTAAAAATTATTTATTAAATAAAGAAATAAATGTTTTAAAAATTATTTATCGAAAAGAAAGAAAAAGAATGTTATTTTAAAATATTTATTAAAAAACTAAATAAAGAAATTTATTTCAAAATAATAAAAACAATTAAACAAATTTATTAAAAATACTTTCGAAAAAGCTGGAAAAAATGTAATAAGTTATAAAACAGAATTCAATTTTTCATCAAAATAATATCCCAAAAAACAGATATTTTTGCAAAAAATAATTTCGACAAAGTGTTCAGAAAAAGTTTATTTATTAAATAATTTAGTAAATGTATTCAAAATAATTTATAAAAAAGGAACAACTAAAATTTTATTTTAAAATACAATATTTATTAAAAAAAAACTATATAAAAGAAATCAATGTCTAAATAATTTATAAAAAAACAGATTTATAAAAAGGATTTTAGAAAATGATATAAAAAAATTCTTTATGAAAAGAAAATTAATTTTTTGAAACTAATTTTCAAAAGAGTGACAAAATTTTGCTTTAAAATAATTTGTAACTAATAACTAAAATTTTATTTTAAAGTATTTAATATACATAAAAAAAATTTCAAAAAAAACATGTTTTAAAAAAATTTAAAAAAGTGATTTTGAAAATGACTGAAAAAATTAATGAACAGAAAATATTTTAATAAATAAAATAAATTTATTAAAACTAAATTTTAAAATATTTCCAGAATTTTTTATATATTTTTTAACGGATCTAAAATTTTCTTTTAAAACAATATATGTATAAAATAAATAAATAGTTTCTAAAAGATGCCAGAATGTTTTTTACAATAATTTATAATAGAATTAGTAAATGTTTATTTTAAAATAATCGATAAAAAAACTATTTTAAAATACTTATTTCGAAATAAAATTATTGATTTTTAAGAATTTATTTATTATATTTTTCTTGTAATTTTTTTATTTTATTTTTTAAATATTTATGTATTTTTTTTTATTAATTCTAATTAATAAAATATTTTTTTTTATTTTTTTATTAATTATTTTAAAAAACTTTCTGGAACAACAAAATGTTTTTATAAAATAAAATATCGAAAAATTACAAAAAAAAATATTTTTTTTTTCAACCAAATTAATAATTAATAAAAAAAAATAAAACTATTATTTTAATATACATTCTCAAAAAAATTTAAAGAATAAAACAGACAAAAATACAAAAGAAGTATTTCCCAATAAATAAGGAATAAATAAATTGTTTTAAAATACTTTCTCAAAAAGGATTTTTTAATAAATAAAAAATCGAAAAAAAACAAAAAAAAAAATTTTTAAAAAAACAAATTATTGTAAAAAATTAAAAACAAAGATTATTTTAAATATGTATATGAAATAAAACAAATTAATGAAATTTTATTTTAAAATAAATATAAAATATACATACATACACATGTATGTATGTACGTGCATATGCATAAGGTGCGCTCCAAAGTAAACAGCACTTAAAAACAGAACAAATGGTTCTTTCGACAAATTCAATTTATTTTATTCAAAATAGTCTCCTTCTGCTTCAATACAGCTTTTTGCACGGTCCAAAAGCAAGTCGAACGAATGTTTTATCTCGTTGGCCGGTATGCCCGCCAGTTTGTCGGTGCAAGGCTTTGAATGGCCTCTACGTTTGCATAACGCTTCCCTTTCATGGGTAAATGATGATTGGTCAAATAATCGGTCACAAGCGTCGATCGATGAGATGGCGAATTATCATGCAACAAACGCCAACTTTCCTCTTCCCGATATTCGGGCCGAACACGTCGAATACGGTGCACCAAATGCTTCAAAACTGCAAGGTAAAATAGCTCATCAACGTTTTGACGGGTGGAACAAATTCTTTGTGGACGTTTTGGAGATGTTTCTGGGTCCTGTTTACTTTGGAACATACCTTGTATATATTTCAAAAGGCTTTTGAAAAAAAATATTAAAGTTATTTACTACTACAACTATTTCACACACAACAATAATTAAATACAGGTACATTAAAGGAGGGATATTCCAATTATTTTACAAAGGATTCTAGGTGCGGGAGAGTGGCTTAGGCAAAGCATACAACAGCAACAATTTAGGCGAACAGGAATTGTTAATTCTGTTGTACTTACTTTTGGTGGGTGCTGCCATTTTGATAGCTAATTAACCTATTGTAGAAATTACAACAAAAGTGAAAGTAAATTATTTATTTATTTGGTAGAAAATATTTCTGCGCATTTAAATTTATTAAAAGTAAAACTTGCAGCTTTTTATTTATGTTTAAAAGCATAAATATTCAAAAGATGTTGAAATGAAATAAAAAAAATAATAATTAAAAACGAAAGTAAAAAAATAATAAAAATTATTAAATATCGGCCTTAACAAATACAAAGGAATTCATACAAGGACTTGAGTCCGATCTGAATAATTTCTTCAGAGATTGTACCGTTGCTTTCAACAATAACTCGAGCCAAACCAAATAAAAAAGTTTTCCATATATAAACTTAGTTTCGATCGTACAGTTTGTATGGCAGCTATGTGAAGGGTGATCCATTTCGAGGTCTATCTATCTTTTTAGAGAAGAAACACAGAAATTTCAAATTTAATGGAGAATGTTTATTATCATTCAAAACCATATTCTTTAGCATTTTTTTATATTATCTATTTCAACTGTAGGCTGCGATCTCAGATGGTTTATCTGTTCAGTCCAATTTTCGATGATTCGTTCGAGCATTTCCACTGATAACTGGCGAATGACACGCGTGATGTTTTGCTCCAAGGTCTGAATCGAAGCGGGATTGTTCGCACACGAAAAAGACTACCGGTGTGATATCACACGATCTTGGTAGCCAATCGACTGGCCCAAAACGTGATAGTATCCGCTCACTGGAGTGTTCTCTCCATAAATCCATTGATTGATGCGATGTGTGTAAATTGGCACCATCTTGTTGAAACCAAATCTCGGCGAGATCACGAGCTTCAATATCAGGCGTCAAATAGTCCGTTATTAAAGCGTGTTTTTGAAGAAATAATGACCGACGATTCAATCGAATCTGGATGAAACGGCAGCTCTTGAATATCTTCAGGTTGCTTTTCGTCTCAAATGCGGCAATTTTGCTGTTTAAAAAATCATTGAGCCGAAAATAGGCGTCATCACTGTACAAAATTTAGCTTGAAAACTTTTGATCTTATAACTTTTCAAGAGCCCATAGACTGAAGCGATGTCGCTTGGGAAGATCGAGCGGCTTAAGTTATTGCAAATTGTATTTTGTATACTTTAAAATTAAGACGTCAGTGCGAATTGCTGCGACCGCGTCGAGTCGCTCCACGGGTTTCACTGCGTGCTGGACGTGATCTAATATTATCGAATAATGTATGCTGCGTCTCAAGATGGGTGATGTTGTTGCGAATAGTACGCTCAGTCGGTCGATTATGTTGACCATGAAGCACGCGAAACACATTCTTTACAGAACGTGAATTTTCGTAACATAGTTGAACGATTTGTAAACGTCGTTCAGGCGTAAGTTTTCCATGATGCCAAACAATACTAAACAAAAATAACATGACAGCTTGCCTGATTTGTCAAAAAAAGGCTTTGAAAGAAGTACCTCTACTTTGTTCAGCCGTTATATCCTATAATCGCCCGATCTAAAAAATTAATTGAGCTAATACATATGTTAAAACTTTGGGAAATTTTCCATGCGATATTCCGTGAAGATGTCTTGTCTAATAAAAAAGTTTTCATTGGAGGAACCTAATTATGATAGTTCAGGCGGATAGCAGACAGCCATGACTAAACCGACTCAGCTCGTCACGCTGATCAATAATGTATACTATATGTCTCCGACGTTTCCTTCTGTGTTTTGTAATCATCGGGGTCAACTTAGCATACCCTGTTTAGGGTATTAAAAACACAGGATTAGAAAAATGGCTATATAATTATTTCAACTTCAAATATGAGGACTTCCCAACGCTTAAACTTTCCTACAGGCCACCAAAAAACAAATACGAAACATACACACAATGTTTTCTTGTTGCTCAAACAAAGAAAAAACAACAAAAAATACTTGCATACTTTTTTAGTATCAGCAGGCAGTAAACGGAATTTATAACTTTTTCCACACGCTTGAACCACGGTGTTATTTAGGGGTCAAAATAACACTCTACAAGTGATTTTCATACGGATATGTGATAACATTTAATCAAAATATGACTTTAGTGTTGTCATCATATTTAATGCATACGCCAAGATAACGAAGTAAATATTATCAACAAAGCAGAGAGTCAAAAATTGCTGCTGTCATGTGGAGATGTGTGTATGTATGCTACCATATGAGTACACACGCCCACCTTGTCAATGACAAACACCGCCAATGTGAACTCTTATCAGCGGCCAAACAAGTGTTTGCACTTTTTTCTGGGTAATACACAAATTTTGTGCTACATATACATATAATGAAATGACGATTGTGAAATTATTTAGCAAAATTTTGAATGAACTGCATTTCTTTAATTCAGCAAAATTATATATTTAGCCATAAGAATAAAGAAATTATAAAAACTGTATTTTACGGTTTGCAATATTTTTATAACTTGAACAGGGTGAACAGGCAAGAAAGTTGAAATGTGCAAAATACGAGAGGTCCGTGGTAAAAAGAGATATCGCTCTGAATATGTTTACAGGTGTCTAAGTAACCGGAACGGAGCCGGATTTACATCCGACACTATGTATCGAAATTTTCTCAGGAATGTTTACTTGCGCTACAACAACAACTAAAAGTTCTTCTGAGGACACTTTTTATTTGTGAGGGATATTATAGCTTCGTTGCGAATGAAATTAACTTTTTTTCTTGGTTTAAATAGATCTTCATAATAATTGTTGTCTGAACTAAAGAAATTCTTTTTTTGTTGTATTAATTCAGTATTATTTCTTATTAAATATTTATGAAATAATTTTTTATTAATTTACTATTTTTTATAAAATATTTGTATTTTTTATTTTGTTTTATGTCTTCTTTTTTCATCTCTGCTATCTCTTCTTTATGTTATTATTTTTATTCGTTTTTTGTGGGTGTTTGTAAAGCTTTTAGTTAAGTAATAGGGTATTTAATAATATTATTTTTTATGTATTTATATGTTTTTTTTTCATGTTTCTGCTTTTACTTTTGGTTTTTTGTTTGGTTTTTATTTATTTTAATTTCTTCTAATATTATTTTTATTGTAAGTGATTTCTTATTTTATTCATATTTATTGTTTTCACTTTAGAATGATTTATTTATTTTTAACAAAAAAATTAATTAAAATATTGATTTAAGCTATATTTTACATAATCAATTTAAATTAATTTAAAATAAACATATTTTTATTTACGTCTACGTATTATTCATTTATTTTAAGTGATAAAATAGTATTATCTCAATGAATGCCAATCACAGTTGCAAATAATGCATTAAAAAGATATGTAACTGAATTCAATTTAAATAGTTTTATCATTTTCTATTCCAAAAATCTTGATTAAAAAACTTACAAATTTTTAAATAATATATAATAAAATATCGTACCTATTTTATTTAATTAAAAAATTTAAAATTTTTTCTAAGCACCGCAAAATTGTTTAATAGGGTTAGTAGGTTTTCAAATAATGTATTAAAAAATAATTGAATTAATATTTCAATAAATTTTTAATTTGTAATTCTGAAAATTTTAATTTAAAATAGTTTTACATTTTTAATTCCAAATATTGAAAAAAAAATTTAACTTTTTTTATTTTTAATTCTAAAAAATTTTAATTAAAAATAATGTTTTACATTTTTAATTCCAAATACTGGATTGGAAAACAAAAATTAATAAATTAATTAAGTTAATTTTTTATATTTTTAATCCCAGATACCTTTTGAAACAAAATTAATCCAAATATTGGAATGGGAAAAAATTGTATCCCCAAAATTCGAATAAACATTATATTATTATTTGAATAGAATATTTTGAAAAAGAATGTATATTTCTAATTTTATATCAACATAATTCAGCACCTTTTGTTTTATTTATATTTAATTGCTTTTAATTTTAGTCCACCTTTTTATAAAAAAAAATAGTTTATCAATTTTGATTTTGATTAAGAATTTAAATTTTAATCTCAAAATAGGAGTTTAAATTAGGAAATTACAAAATTAATCTAAAAAGATTAAATATTAAAATATTTTTTTCCAAATTTTTTGAAATAATAGAAATGAATTTAGTCCGAAAATCAAAACCAAAAATTGATAAATCATTTTTGAGTAGGAAAATTAAATTCTTAGATAAGAAATAAAAAAAGTAAAAATTGTAAACAATTTATATGTTTTTCTTCTTTATCTTAATATTTTATCCTTTCTCACTTTTACTAGTTCATATTGGTCGATCATCTGTATAATATTAATCCGATATACATATTAATTCTGCCATATAAATTTGTATATTCTTTAATGTTTTCTGTAGCTAAAATGCTTTTTTAGAACTTTGGTTCCCAACACACGAATTTGACAACTGTCCAAATGAATAAAAAATAATATAGACGTACATATGTATGTACTCGCATAAAGTAAAAAAAAATGACTTTCACTTTTCCTTCTCATACAGATCTTTGCGTCACATTTTTGAAAAAAACATCATTAATATGCAAATGTACTACATATGTATTGGCATCAGCTAATGCCTCACACACTTGCACATAAACAACTCAGCAACACTCAATTGCTGCCAGAGTTCACTGTACTTCTTCTCATTATTAACTTCACACACTTTTCACGTTTTCCGGCGAACATTTTATAACAGCAACACTTTACTTTTTGTTGTTATTACTATTTATTGCTAAAACATCCTTTACTTACACTATTTTTTGCACTTAAAAAATGTTCGTAACAATATATGTATGTATGTTTATATTAAAATCGCCTGTATGAAAATTCCAAATTTCAGGTTATTCTTCCACTCCACTCAATTATTTCGTGTCCACAATGCACGAATGGATTTTCGAGACTGAAACGTTTGAATGCCGAAAACAGAGTGTGGAAAAGTCAAAGCGAAATGGTATAAATATAAATAAAGTTAATACATGTGTGGCTATTTCGCATGGTCGTGTTCATACACGTACATGCATGCATGTGTATGTATGTATATTCTCGTAAATGCGAGTTTTCGGGTTTCGTTGTTGTTCCATTTTGGTTTGTGATAACTTGTTGAGCTTTACGCTATGATCCCACAGACCGCAGGCAACAAAAAAAATCAAACAAACTGATAAAAATGCATACACACCGACCCACATTTTTATTTTGAATCAAACTACCCTGTTGGTGAATTAATTATGAATTAATATGCAAGAAGTATGAAGTTGAACTGAATTCCTGTAAATGTTTACCCTTTAATTTTTCATTTTGGATCTTTTTTTTAACTTTGAGTCTGTCTGTCTGTCTGAGAATTTGATGAAAGTAATTTCCGAAGGCACCACAGTAGTCTTGATTAAATAGAAGAGGTCGTTCATGGCTATAATTCTTTGGAAATTTCGACGTTGACTATATCACTTTTGACTCTAATTTTTTTTACTGGAATATAAAAGAGATTTATGTTATAAAAATATCTAAAATATTTAGAATAATTTTTGGCGAATTTACGCGTAATTCATTTCACCCTATCTTTAATTTAACCTTTTTAAATTTTTATTCTCTATTATTGCAACCAAGTCCTATTGGGCCTAATTGCACTTTTCCATTCATACTTGTATGTACCTGACCTTTCTTTTGGTCTTCATTTTACTTAAGTGATAAGCAGATAATCGAGTTTACCATTTTATCAAAACGTGGCAAATAAGACAACGTCCGCAAATTCATGATAAAATGGAGAAGAAGAGTGTGAGAAAAAGGTGTGAATTTGTGGTTGCACCGGTTTAGTGGTTTCCTACTGATTGTGTGTAGTTGTCGACCAACTTGTGATATCCTATTATTGAAGCTAAATATTAGCTCGGAAATTACTTTTTATGAGTATGCTATAAAAGTTGGATTTAATAAAATATTTATATAATATATAATAAACTATTCAATAGTGAAAATTACATATTTTCGGTATAAGAATCCAAGGGATTGTACTTGAGATTTTTTGAATATGTTCATAGAAATAAATTTCTTTGGAAAAATAACGAATTTAAGGTTGCTTTCTCAATGTATGGTGACCAGCCTTTCAGTCCAGTTAATAGAGTTGTCCGTTTAATAGATTTTTGGAACTGGATATGGCTATTCAAGTTGTAATACTTGGATAAGTACTTTGAAATTTTTTTCTAGGAGAAGCCTCTGCACAACTGTCCTTAATTTAAACTTTTATCAGAATTTCTACGGTCCGCTTTGCCGCTTTAAATATTTATATAATATATACTCAATTGATAGAATAGTAAAAAACACTTGTTTCTTAATCCAAAACTATCCCTTTTAGCGATTGGGTCAAAACTTTCGGGCAAGTAGTAGCAAGCCTTATATACTTACATATGTAGATTAAGGTGCCGGTTTCAAGGAAAATTTAATTCTGGAAGGCCTTCTTCTATAGTTTGGTATGTTACATACATATATTATTATACAAGATGATACATGAGAATATATATTTTTAAATTTATTGTTTAATATTCTCATGGGAGCCTCTGTTCCATATAGTTTTGAGTTCATTCCTATTTTCAAAAGAATATTGAGAAAAATACTTATAATCGAAAATTATTTGGGATTATTTCTCATAAATATTTTTTCTATGGTATAAGTAAGTAGTTAAGACACTTTTGGAGGCTTCTTCTTATGTAAGGAAATTAATAGTAAGATTATTGAAAGTATGGTAGTTGTGTCAATAAACGATAGACTTGATACGTTTCTCTGTATACATACATATGTATGTACTACTTATATATAGGACAACCTAACCGCATATACATATGTACATACATATGTATTTGTTTTCGAACAAATATTGAAAATATTTTCAATATTCTTCTGTCTTATTTTTTATAGCTCAACGCTTATCACTGAAAGGTCAAAATCTCAAGGCAAGCTAGCTTAAAAGCAGACTGTATGTATGTATGTATAATATATTATGTATAAGTGTATATACATATGTACATAAATATTACTATTTGACTCTAAATTAAACTTTGAAGGTGTGTCGCTTAAAAGTCAAAATCGGAACTGTGCTTATGCTTAAAAAACATTGAACAAGCAAAGCTTCTTCTTCTTGCTTGGAGGTGTGAGCAAAACAAGCAAGCAAAAATTACGAAAGAGCGTCTTTGACAAAGCAGTAATAATAAAACAAATTTAAGCAGATTTTGTTTAGTGGTAGTGAATGTGAAGAGCAGCACATATACATATAAGTATGTATGTATGTATATAAAATGAGATGTACTCGTATATATGTATGTTAGTAACCTGCTATGTAGTACTTTTAAGTTCAGTGTTAAGTAATTTTGGGGGCCCGTCTGCGTGCTACTCACAAATATTCATACATTTGTGCATAACTAACACAGCCGATTGTGTTTTGCTTGTTTTCTACTTTTGCCCCTTTTTTGACCGTGTGCTTGTGTGATTGCGCCACATGTGGCTTTTATTGACTTTATTTATCTTTTATTGTTTTTGTTTTTGTGAATGAACTTGTTTTTAAATTTTGTTTTGTATTCTTTAACTTATTTCGTTTATGTAGGAATGTGTGTTTGAAATTTTTTTAATTTTTTGAAATTTTTAATAAAAAAAATTCAGCGTTAGTTGCGCCTAGCAACAAGTATTACCAGCGGTTGTTATGGTATATACGGTAAATAGGGGAACATTTTTTTTTTAAGTGGATTACTTGTTTATAAAAACAAACGGATTCTCGGAAAATGTCGACATTTTACAATTTTGATTTTCGCAGTAGAAAGACGTTTGGCTGCATTGTTGAAATAAATTTAGGCGATATAGTACTTATGAAGGTATTGATGTAGTATTATAATTTTAATTTCGTTTTTCGGAAAAAAAAATTAAAAATTTTAGAAAATACTCCGAATTCGTTAGAAAAAAACGTTTGTTAAAATTCAAAATTTTCATTTTTGTTTTTTTAAATACTCCGAAATTTTAAGTTGTTGCGAGAAAAATGTCAAAAATTTTTAGAAATAAATTGGTCCGAAAGTTAAAAATTTTTAAATTTACGAAAACAAATCTATTTTCAGATTTCAGATAAAAATTGTATTAAGTTATTTAAACTTCCTTAGCTGAATCAACTGGAGATTCCGAAAAGTTTCAGATGTTTATCTCTTTATACACTTTATTTTATGAAAAAATACTCCGAAATTTGAAGAAAAAATTCGAAATTTTCATTTTATGAAAAAAATGTTTAGAAAAAAATTACTCCAAAAATTAAGCATTTTTTATTTACGAAAATTTCTAACAAAATAGTAAAAACAAATCTATTTTCTCATTAAATGCAAATTTTTTGCTGAGTTATTCTATTTTATATATTTCTTTTGCTGAATCAAAAAGAGAATCGGAAAAGTTTAAAGTCCTTATCTCAAAATTCAATTCATTTTATAAAAAAATATTCCGAAATTTTCAGAAAATACTCGGAAAAGTTCAAAATTTTCATTTTATGAAAAATTGCTCTGAAGTAGTCAGAAAAAGGCCAAAAATGTTGAGAAAAAATTACCCCGAAAATTAAAAAATTTTACTAAGGTATTCTATTTTAGATTTATTTTAGCCGAAAAGCTTTAAATCCTTACACATATTATATTATTAAGTTATTTCTACATTTATTGCTAAGTAAAATTTTGAACAAGCATCGTTGTGTTAGAATATTAAAAAAGGGATTCCGAAAATTTTCAAATTGTTGTGTTTTTGCTTTACTCCAGTTTTTATTAAAACACCAAAATTAAACGAAGTTTTCGTTTAGTTATAAATATTTGTGTAAGATGTTTTTCGAAAGCATCAAGTGTCTTTAGTTTGCCAAAATCAGAATATCGAAATGTTTCAAAATTGTCATACTTTTAGTTGCTGTTAACAATTTATTTAGAAATACTTTGCCTCTTCTATTTTAAATTTCGATTTCTAAAAGAAAAATAAACGAGCTTCGATATTTTGTGAAATAAAAACGGAACGAATTCTTGGTATCAAATTCCAAGCTTTCCATTGTTGTTAAGAAGTTATCCTGAAACAACTTCTTTATTTTACAATATTGTATTGTGAACTTTGACTCCTAAAACAAAAAAATGATTGCCTATGTTTTCGAAGATGAAAAATGATATCCCTGAAAATTTCGGCTTATTACGTTTTGGAAACACAATAGAATACATTTTAAAATACAATAGTAAAGCAAATGTTTGTGAAAACTTTTAAATATTTTATACTTCGAAAAAATCCACTGTTTCAATTTTCTCCAATTTTTATCAAAACATCAAAATCATTAACATTTTTTAATAGTGAGATAAATTTTTTCATAAACTGTGTTCTGAAAACCTAAAGTTTTGTTATTTTGTGTAATTTGGAATAACGAAAAATTTTAAATTCTGATATGTTTTTGATTTTCATTGCGAAGTGTAACAACTTAATGTATAAATTTACTTTTTTCTTATAATCCAAATATTTTGCGATAACCAGTGACGTCAGCCGACGTTTCTACTCAATTTAATTATTTTATGTACAAAGTTCACAAGTCTATTTTAAGTATTTATAAATATAATTTAATACTAGTATATTGACCAGTTTATTGTTGTAAAATATATGTAAAACCATTATTTGAAGTATGATTCTGAAATATTAAATTTATAATAACTTAGTAAAAAATAAATAGGTATAAGGTTCAGTAAAAAGATATTTGTTAGTGAACCAATAGGTGATTTTAGTATTCTAACAGGTGATACAAGTAGGGGTACTTTTTTTGACAGATAACCCACGTGTCAAGCTGTCCTGTTTGTTTTTTTTTTGTTTCGGACTTTTTGGCAAATAATCAAATTTCTTCTCAATTGGTTTCAACAAGATGGCGCCACTTCGGTGAGGCGTTAATGTCACGTCTTGATTGGTCACCAAGATCGTGTGATATCACACCGTTGGACTTTTTCCTTTCTAAAGTCTATGCGGATAGTGCCGGTTCGATTCAGGTTTGTGCAAAACATCACGGGTTTCATTCGCCAGTTACCAGTCGAAATTCTCGAACGAGTCATCGAAAATTGGACTGAATGAACTCAGGATCTGAGACGTAGCCGCGACTAACATTTTGAAAAGATAATCTTCAAAAAATAAATGCCAAATAATGTTCTTTGGAGTGATAATAAACATTCCTCATTCCAAATTTGAAATTCTGTTTCTTTAAAAAAGTAGACTGAAAATAGATCACTCTATATATTAGACTACATGGCGTTAGAAATATATAATTTCGTACAAAAAAAAAATTTCTCAGACCGTGAAAATATGACAAATTTTAGAGTTTTTCTGAAGCGGCGCATATGGCTTCCTGGAATGGCTGACAGAAAGGTTTTGTCATGTGTTTGCTGAGATTGATAGGGAATCCTCTGATATGAGTTGGTTCATTAAGGGAAAAATGTAATTCAGAACTGTACAATCAACTGACAACGTCTAACCACACACATAGCCAGAAGCTTGTTAGCTTGGTTTTTATGAATCCAACTTTTAGGTCCGGACGTTACACTCAGTGATTACCTGATCCTGACTATGACGCATGATTTTGTAGGTAGAAAGTTCGCCTCAATGTTATCGTATATCTCATACACCTCACCGTTCCATCGACTGCGGTACCAGTATCTGCCGCAGAACCTTTCTCTCGAAAACTCGCATCGTCGATTCATCAGTGTTGTCATCGTCCATGTCTCTGCGCCATATAGCAGGAAGGGAATAATGAGCGACTTATGGAATTTGGCCATTGGTCGTCGAGAGAGGACTTCACTTCTCAATTGCCTACTCAGTCTGAAGTAGCACCTGTTGGCAAGAGTTATTCTGCGTTGGATTTTGAGGCTGACGTTGTTGTTGGTGTTGTTGCAGACTCCAAGGTAGACGAAATTAACTACGACTTCGAAGTTATGACTGTCAACAGTAACTTCCCCCTGCGGGTAGGGGGGACCCCCTCAGGGTTCGGGGGGGAAACCGAATATACCCGCGGTAAGGCATGCCTGTCGTAAGAGGCGACTAAGATCCTGGCCGCCAGTCCAGAGTTGTGTGGAAACTCAACTGGTAGTAACTTCGGTTACAAGGTCATATCAAAGACTTTAACCTGGTACCACGGAGAGCAGTTAGCCCTTGGAGATAACTCCAATCTGCTCATTGGGTTTGGCACTTTGTGGAGATTCGTGGTGGCTGTGGTTAAAACCCAAATCGCGGGAAGAACTGACTTTGTCAGTTCAAATGTGGAGTTGCATTGCAACCTGGTGCCGTGCACATAGTACGGTAGAGGTTTTAGATGGGCCTCGAACCCTACCAAGGTGGTTAGTGTGTCCATGCCACACTGCCAATTGGTACTGAAAATGTTTACCCAGTTTTCAGGGCGCTGATCAACGCATTATATTGATCCGTTGTGCTTCTGAGCACCGTGGAGTTAAGCTGTTCGACAGTAGGATCCCACGTTAAACACAACTAAACGTTGTCAACAGTGACGTGGCAGCCAAGTCGCGAATGCGATAACTGTTTGTTTGATAACAGAAGATATTTCGTATTGCCCTCGTTCACTACCAGACCCATTTGATTTGTTTCCTTATCAAATCTGGAGAAAGCAAAACTATCGGCGCGGTTGTTGAGGTTAATGATATCAATATCATTGGCGTACGCCAGCTGTTGTAAAGTCTTATAGAATATTGTATCTTTTCTTTTCGGATCTACAGCTCGAATTATTTTCTCCAGGAGAAGATTGAAGAAGTCGCACGATATAAAGTCGCTTTTACTGAAACCTGCACCGATCTTGAAACCTCCTGTTAACTACCGCATCTTTGCTCCAAAGTACTTTTTTCAAATTCACAGTTATATAGCTGAAAATAATCTACAAAAGTGGTGGAGCCTTTTTATTGTCCTCAAGTTTATTTAAGAACTTGCCGTATCTAATTCAAATTTTCATAGAATATTCCCAAATATACATTTATACATTCGATACATGAGAAAAACAAGTACATTTTTTAAAAACACAAGTGTACATACAAGGTGAATTCCAAAGTAAACAGGATGTTTTTGAATCTAGCGCCCCCGGTAGCGCCATCTGTATGTCGAATCTGCTATCTTTATCAATTGTCCAGAATTTCATGACATTTCATTGATTGGAAGTGAAGTTATTGTGTTTTAAGTGTCAGTATTTTTATGTTATCGGTGCGAAAATGAACTTCGAACAAAGAGTCACCATTAACTTTATTTTAAAATTGTATAGGCCATTCAAGATGCTTGCACCGGCACACTGGCGGCCATAACGGCCAACGAGCTAAAACACTCGTTCGACATGCTTTTGGACCGTGCAAAAAGTTGTATTGAAGCAGAAGGAGACTATTTTAAATAAAATAAATTGATTTTTCCGAAAAAAAATTTGTTCTGTTTTTTTAAGTCCTGTTTACTTTGGAACGCTCCTTGTATTTGTTTACCCTCTTTGTTGGCTTTTCCATTGATCGATGGAGGATCGATGACCATTGATTAATAGCTTACTAATTTCTATAGATTTCAGTGTATCACACCATTGCTATTCATTTCATACTTTTAGGCGCAGTTTAAAATAATTTTATTTAATAAATATTGATTACTTCTTAAAGAAAATATATAAGTTTAGTGTATATTATATGTACAATGTACATAAACCTAAATAGTTGCAGTTTGCTACAACAACCTCAAAAATATATATCCAACAATCATGAGTTTTGCTCCTTCCCTTCTTTCAAAACTTTAAAGCGCCTACAAACAAGGGATGAGGTCAATCAAACACATATTCAATTCAACGCCCCACTTTTAAAGTGGCAAATAATTAGACAAGTGCAACCCACAATTACCGTTGCTTCTGTTACGTTTTTATTCACTACTTTAATAATATTACTTCCAATCATTTATTAAATTAACTGTGATTTAAGGGTGACACATGTATGTAAATTTGTATTTTACTTGGCTATTAGTTGGTCGAGGGGGTGCATTAAAGGCTGCTACCCTCGTATTTTCAGCTAACTCGATTAGTATGTGACGTGTGTATGGCACACGTGAGGTATGTGTATGTATACTCATATAATTTTGTGGGCGTAACTGTTTGATTTTTGTCAGAACTTTGCTACATAGACTTAGTAAATATTATATTTATACATATCATGCACACGGTATATGAATGTGTGTATGTCAGTTTTTCAAAGATTTTGATGTTTGATAAGAATTTATACAAATACAGGGTCCTCCAATTAATATTTCCTTCTACGGAATTACCAATTATTAGAATGCTTTCATCTAAAAGCTGCTTCCATTAGAATTATCGTACATGATTATTGAGACTCCCCCCCTAACTCGTAAGATTCTGTTTGATTCTCCAAGTTTGTTTATAGATAGGTCACGTCGTTCCAACATATCTTGACTAAAAGCTGGAGAAATTGGTGTTAGCGTTAGAGTAATCTGGAATCTCTATTTTTTAGCATAATTTCTTGGATCTACTATTAAGCTGGGCTTCACTTGAGAGAATCATTACCTTCAAGCAAACTCGCACCTGTTCTACAATTTTGAAGGATAGTTATCATTCATAATAGCTTTTCTAGATCCACATTTCTCCAAATTAGATGTTTATTTTTCAAACTATTGTTATCCGGATTATAGTGATGACTTCGAACTAGGTGGACTTTTGGTCCGGGTGCTGATAATTCTTTCATCACTATGTTTCGACCCAATGCTGCTAACTAAGATAAGATAAATAGATGAGAATTGCACCGCAACCTAAGATCTATTGTACCCTTTCCTAAGTCTAAACGATCCACTTAGCCTCAGCATATTGATAAGTTCCAATATATTGCTAGATGCGAATGAGGCGATGTGATCCTTATTTGGAAAGATGAACCCAAGGCCCTTTATCCTGCGTTTGCAGACTGCTGTGCGGTCAAATAGCAAGATCATCAGCCGATTCATTCCCGGCTACACTTTTGTGACCGGGTACCTTTAGCCATTCTGTTCAGCCTGCACCAGTAGCGATTTGACTTCGTAGACAGAGATTGTTTTAATGCCGCGGACTGTCGCTAAGTGTGGTTAAAAGTTTGTTGCGATAGTTGCTTTGGAGATTTATCTCTACGAACTGAGTTATGGCAAAGGCCGCTTGAATTATGCTCGGAAAACGTCCCATAGGTATGCAGAGCTTGGTGCTTGGTTCTACGACTCTTGCACCAATTCCCTAATACGTTTTCGAGCCGCTGGTGTACCACTTTATTATACTATCCCTAAGCAGTTGCTCGAGAGTGGAATCATTCCATTCAGCCTTACTGCTAAGGTTAACCTTCAACTTCTTGATGAAGTTTACCCCTTTGGTAATGAAGTCCTTTGGGAGAAGAGTCAATGGTATTATACCACTTAAGTGCTTCATACGCTGGGATGAAATTACCTTACCTCTGCCAAATTCTTCTGTTGTGGTTTAAAGCAGTGTGTGTTTGGCTACACCTGACGGATTACAAGGTGAAGTGGTGTGAGTTTAAGCTTGACTTCAAAGGATGACGTGGGGCATGTGCACATGGCATGCAAGTAGTTACAGCTTCGATAGTTGCAGCTTTACTGAAGTCTGCGATGCTTTTGAGACCCCAGCCATCGCACGATCATGGTGTACAATCACCTCACACCATTACACCTTTAGAAGCTTTGACTATGGTCAAGTCAGCATGCTGCTTCCATGTCGTTGCCGTTGTATCTATAAAACGTCAAGTTAGTTCTTTAAAATCAACGGCTGGAAGACATGGATTAGGGATTTTAAGCAAAAGCTCAATGGGGGCTAACAAAACCGATCATGTTAAAATATCGAAAATAATATTACAAAAAGACGTTTGTTATAGAGCTAGAATTTCCGGTGATCAAGGATTTTGATTGGCTCACATGTTGATCGTCATTTACATATGTCCTCACGACCACTTTGAAAACGTGCACTATGCTACGGGATAGGCAATCATCGTCATAAACTTGTTTAATCAATTAGAGCGATTCAGTAAAAGTTTTAGCAATTTTAAAATA
Source organism: Bactrocera dorsalis (assembly GCF_023373825.1). Lineage (NCBI taxonomy): Eukaryota > Metazoa > Arthropoda > Insecta > Diptera > Tephritidae > Bactrocera > Bactrocera dorsalis. The sequence continues at coordinate 30,988,553 of NC_064303.1, read as the reverse complement.
AAATTTAAGGTTGGCTCTTTGTTCGAAGCTCATTTTCGCACCGATAACATAAAAACATACTGACACTTGAAACGCAATAACTTCACGTCCAATCTGAGAAAATTTCATGAAATTCTCACTGAACAATCGATAAAGACAGCAGATTCTAACCCACAAGCCGACATATAGACTCCACCAGGGGGCGCTAGATTCAAAAAGTCCTGTTTACTTTGGAAACGCTCCTTGTATAACGCGTGAAAAAGGTTGCTAATACTAATAAATCAAGCGATATAGGCCCCAGAAATAGCAATACATCAACGAATTGGCAACCTTTTGCCGAAATTACGGATCATTTATCACTTGATGATGAAGAGCCCTTTGATGAGCTTCCTGATAATGACGTATCTTTGAATCTGCCAAATTTTGAGTACTTCGTCTAATATATCTTTCCAACGACTAAATGATATATTGTTTGATAATGACTTAATTCTTAATGATGATATATTTGAGCCGGCTAATGGTAGTAGAACTGAATCTGTCTCCTTTCAAGTTGTCGATGCTACTGCTTCAAGGAGCCATTCAACCGAACCTATTAGGATGGAATATTAACACTTAATATCATCATGCATAGATATACGGTAGATTCGGTTTATTAACTCAATGCATAGACTCGGAATAAACTTCCAAATGATATTCCCCACAAGAGTGTATGAGAAGTCGACGTATAACGAACTCTCACTCCCTTGAATTCCCCGAAATATGAATGTGGAATGCATAGGTATTTTTTGACTATGCCGAGAAGAAAGACCGCACTGGCAACTCAGCAGGAGGCGAAAGTTCCAAGGTCCTTTTGGAAACCTAAGCGTCTTTGGACCCAAGAAAACAAGAAGCAATTTAATCCCGGACAATTAAAAAGTTCGTATTCAAAATTATTTCCGAATTACATTAGGATAGATTTAGCAGATCCCATAAAGATAAAATATTTGGAATTAAAAGTTCATTACCTAAAAAGTTCACACATTTTTTCTGGGTTCTCCAGAAATTGTGTTACAAAAATCGTCTAACAGGGCAAATAACTGTCGCTGAGCCAGAGTAGATCTAATTCTTCGGTTACGACTCGAAGCTTTAATCCATTTAGACTCTGCACCCGAGTAAATGTAGCCGAATTTAAGTTTGGTATAGTTTCCAGAAATTACACTGTTCGAAAAGCTGTAACCATATTTGCGTTCAGAACTACCCAAGTAAATATTTTTTCAAGGTCGTTGCTCACTATTACTATTTTTACTGATTCTGGATCAGTGATCAAATTAATTATTTATATATTTTTTAAAAAAGTATTTATTTATAATGCTCATAAGAATCTGTTTATGGAATGAGGTCGCATAAACTTCCAAATCACTTGAGGTTTAGTGCTTAGAAGTGTAGAAGTAAAAATCTATAATTTTTCCATTGAATTGAAGGTTTTACGATTTAGTTCAACTTGGAATTGTTGTCTCGTAAAAACTTTTAGCCTTACTCAAGCTTTACATAAGGTCTGCAAAGCAGACCAGCTTCAGGAGATTCTGCGAGAATGTCGCCACTACGCCAGAAGCAGCTAGGCTAGGTAGTAATAGCAAGATCAAAAGGAACGATGGGACGTTTCACGACCAATGCAGAGGACAGAGCCACGGAGCTTCTGCGGGCGCACTTCACGGAGACAGTTCGGGAGGACCAGTGTCCTCCCATGACCGAACACAGGCCATCCCGTGAGGATTGGAGTATCGCCAGACGGCTGTTTACGGCGGACTCAATCAAAGGGCAATGGCCTCGTTTGAGAGATTCAAGTCTCCGGGGGTGGATGGCATCTTTCCGGCGCTGTTACAACAGGGGGAGCAACTCCTATTGCCCCACCTGTTACGGCTGTTAAGAGAAAGCCTCGCTTTGGCGTACATCCCCGAGATATGGAGGACAGCGAAGGTGATCTTCATACCCAAGGTAGGTAGGAAAGACTATTCATTGGCAAAAATCTTACAGGCCAATTAGCTAACATCTTCTTACTAAAAACCATGGAGAAGATCGTGGACCAGGAAATAAATATGAATGCGCTGAAGAGAGCACCGCTGCATCCGGCTCAAAATGCCTACAGAGCGGGCAGATCAACGAGCACTGCCCTGTACCAGCTGACCTCTGAGATAGAGAGCTCACTAGAGCATGGGAAGTGATGCTTTGTGCGTTTTCTTGGATATCGAAGGTGCCTTTGACAATACGTCCCACAAGAGTGTAGCCAGGGCACTGGAGAAAAGGAATGTGGCAGCACCGGTGCGCAGATGGATACAAGCCGTACTGCGCTCCAGGGTTGCGGAGACCACAGTAGGCGATAGAAGGATACGTCTCGCACAACTAGAGGCTGCCCACAGGGAGGTGTGTTATCCCCCTTACTATGGAGCCTAGTTGTGGACGACCTGTTAGCACTGCTAACGGACAATGGGATCCGCTGCCAGGGGTATGCGGACAACATTGTGATCATGGCCAAAGCCAAATACGAAGACACTCTATGTGACTTGGTCCAAAGAGGTCTAAACCTAGCGAAGGGGTGGTGTAGGGAAGTTGAATTGAATATCAACCCCTCCAAGACGACCGTAGTCCCGTTTACAAGACGCAGGTCCCTACCCGGTCTTAGGAATCTCGCACTTGGGGGAAGTGAAATAGTGATGACCAGCAGTGTCAAATACCTGGGTTTGATGCTTGACTCCACTCTGCGTTGGAAACAACATTTAAACCTGACCGTGGTCAAGGCGACAAAGGCTTTGATGGTGTGCAATCGACTGGGAGGAAAAGTCCTGGGGCTGTAAGCCAAGGATCGTCAGGTGGTTGTACACCATGATTAGTGCAACCGATAATCACATATGGGCGGTGGCATGGGCCTCAATAGCGTCTCAAACTTCTGTTAAGACAAGACTGTTGAAGCTACAGCGTTTAGCCTGTGTCTGTATGACGGGTGCAATGCGAACCTGTCCAACTGCGGCGGCACTGAAGGCTTTGCTCGAACTGACACCGCTGCATTTGGTTATCGGTCAGGTATCCAAGCACACACTTCTGCAAATAACGGCGGAGGGGTGCGGAATTGGCAAGGTAATCTCATCCCTGAGGATGGAGACGATAAGTGGCTTCGTACATTGGTCCTCCTCCCGAGGGATACACTACAAAAAACGGTCAACTTCAGGAAAAGATTCAAGGTCACCCTTGGCAGTAAAGACGAATGGGATGTCTCCAACTTCGAACTGATGCTGAGGAATAGCACGCTAAGGTGGTACACCGATGGCTCTAAAAAATGTCAGAGGGAAATCGGCGCAGGGATTGTAGGCCATGCACCAAGCTCTCCATACCCTAGCATTTTTCAGGCAGAAAAGTTTTCGCAATAAGCCAGTGTATCGATATTAACCTCCATCGCAACTATCGTAAATGAGTCGAATAGCGATCCTCAGCGATAGTCAAGCGGCGCTAAAGGCGATCTCTTCCTATGAGATTAAATCGCGACTATTGCAGGAGTGCAGGGAAAGGCTGAATAGCCTTGCAGAAAAGAACAGGTACACCTAAATCTGGTGCCTGGTCACAAAGGAATAGCCGGCAATGAGCTGGCCGACGAGCTCGCCCGCTCCGCAGCCTCCACCCAGGATGGTGGGACCCGAACCCTTCATGGGGGTGGGACCCCACGCCATGAAAGAGCTGCTCCGTAAGAAAGAGGTAGAGGGCAGGGAGCAGCATTGGCACCAAACTCGCGGTATGAGACATGCCAAGCTGCTAATGGGGGGAACAAGCTCAGGTTACTGGTCGCATGGTACATACCGGCCACTGCAAAACTGAATAGGCACCTGCATAGCATGGGCCTATCCTCTAGTGCAAGTTGCCGGTTCTTCTGCGATAGGGAGCCTGAAACCCCGAGAGCACCTGCTGATCGACTGCACAGCAGTCTGGAGACGCAGAGCAAAGGCCCTTGGATTAATGTTGTCCGATAGGGATTCACATTGCCTCACTAGCACCCGGCAGGCTGCTGGATTTTATTCATGCGCTGGGGCTGAGTGAGTCAATGTGAGCCAGGAGAGAGGGCACAATAGACCAAAGGTCGCAGTGCATTCCTCAACTTTCATTCTAATTCTAATTACTCAAGCTTTTTTTGAGACAAATATTTCACTAGCTAAATTATTCACCATAGATAGAAACAGATAGTAACCCCTTGGGGATGCATAAGAACACCCAAACCAAGCTTTCGCAGCTTCTGTTGAGTCACTATCGATGTGTGTGGACTGGCGTTGTCCTGCTGAGACACAACTCTTCTCTTATTGGTCAAATCTGTCCGCTTCTGATCTATTACTTCCTTCAGATCGTCCAATCATTGATGGTACAGGTCGGAACTGATAGTTGGGTTTCAATTTCAGCCTTTTTTAAATGGTTCCAAAAGTTTTTTGTACAATGTTTAGTTCCTGGGCAATTTAAACAGTGCTTACATGAAGGCCAAACTCGACGATATTCATCATTCGATCGATATTTCCTACAATTGGCCTTCTGTAGTGTGGTATATATTTATCATGAAAGTTACCGCACAAGAAACTGCTGAGTTTTAGGACGAATAACATCATGAGTTGAATATTTGTGCCTATTTTGTGTTCCATAACCTTTTCTAAACGGTGGTTTGAGCCGTATATTTTACTTTGGATATTGCGCTGAAAACACAACAGATTTTTAATTTTGTTTAGCTTCATTCTGTCTCTGGACATTGACTGCACAAGTGTTTCTTGTTAATGGAGAAAGTTCAAGGACTTGGATGCACCCCAAACGAATTACTGGGCAAACAGCTAACAAAATATTTATTTAACATTTCAACGCAGTCTGCAAATATCTACAAATATATCTACAATGTGTACTTAAATAACTCTACATATGGCTGGATATATTTCGAAAGTATTTGATACGCACCAACCCATATCGCAAAAGCACTCAACGATCGACTGTAACAGAAGAATATGGGAAATTTACCGCGTTCAAAGTTAAGCCGTAGTCTAAAGATTGGCATTTTCCTTTTGGTTTGTTGGACAATAGTAATACTTTGTGAGCGTAAGCTAAGTTTTTTAAAAATTTGCATAAGCATTAATTTTTGTTTTATTTCTTCAGTTTCTAATCGCTATCTGAGGTCAACGCCTCTGCCTCTATTTTCGACAGTTCTGACACAATCAGATCTCACGCACAACAAATCGGCATTTTTCGAACAAAGTTCGGCTAGCCCGATACTTGAACAGTACAATATTTTTGTAACCCCGGTCAGAAGTACGACGCCAGTGAAAGGTTTACTAAACACGCTAAATCAGACACAAGTTAAATAAGGGCTGACGCTTTGTTATCATTTCGTAAGTTGTTACAACTGTGAACTTAGGTGGGTGCTATGAAAACTGTGGCGAGTGAAACAATGCTTTGAGCAGCTTTACTGATTGAAAATATTATAAATAGTTTTATGTACGAGTACATCCGATTTTTTTTTTTATATTTTTACTAAGTAAATCAACCTAACTTTTTAAAATTGCGTTAAAATAAAAATCTTTGTTTTTGTAATTTTAAATAACTTTAACAATATTTTAGTAAATTGATTTCCAGAACGGAAATTTTTTCTTTATATTTGGTCAATAAGCTTACCAACTAACATATTCGGAAGTAGTGGGTGTCAGAATTACTTGGTAATTGGGTATTTCTGAGGAATTATCAACTGGAATCTGTGTTTCTGAACCATCGTAGTTCGAACCAGTTGATATTTCTAAGGAATTATCAATCTATGTCGCTGACTTATCGTAATCGGAACCAGTTGGTGTTTCTGAGAAATTATTGAGTTTAACCTGTGTTGCTGACTCTTCGTGGATAAGATGTCTTAAAAGTTAATAACTTAGCGTTGAATATGAATGGCGAAATGGTTTGTCCGGAAAGTAATAGGACTGATTTTTTTCCACCGCGGCTGTACATCGGAGCTTGCGCACACCGACTGGATTCGGGAGAGGGCGTTCCTAGCTAACTAAGGAGCGGCTGGTCAGTTGCCTCCGAGTACCTGGAGAGTCAGAACAAACATTTTCGCGCGACGTGTTTTTGTGAGTCGTTTAAGCCGAAAATGCAGCGTTCGTAAGAGCAGAGGTACGCGATTAAATTTTGTGTGAATCTGCGACAGAGACGTTTGATATGATCAAGCAGGCTTACCCAGATGTTGCTTTAGCAAGAAGTGGTGTGTTTCGGTGGCACTCTTCCGAGTGGCATACACTGGCGCCTCCTCGCCCAAAAAAGAGAAGAATGAGCAAATCCAAAGTGAAAACGATGCTAAATGTCTTTTTTGTCATTAAAGGCATCGTTAGCGAAGTTTTACATAGAAGTTCTCAAGAGCCTCAAATGAAGGTCAATCGGGTCCGACAAGACATCGCAGCCGAATGGAAGTTGCACCACGACAATGCCCCGGCTCACACCGCCTTCTTGTGAACAGCTGCTTAACTAAGGCCGCCATCTCAACGCTTCCGCAGCCGTTCTACAGCCCACATGTTACCCCCCGGAACTTTTTTGTTTCCTTGCCTGAAAACGCCGATGAAAGGCAAACATTTTGAAATGACAGAGGCGATCCAAGCAGCATGCACTTCGGCTCTCAAGGCTATTCCGGAGAATGTCTTCCGTGACGCCTTCAATGGTTAGAAATCGCGCTGGCTGCGTTGCATCGGAGCAGAAGGAGCCCATTTTGAAAGTTTTTAAAGAATTCAGCGTAAGAAGTGGGTCCTCAATCATCTTTCCGTATCCCAACTTAAATTTTTAAAATTACGGTAAAATAAAAATCCTTGTGTTTATAATTTTCAACAACTTAAATAAAGTTTTAGTATATTAGTTTAATTAACGGATTTGCTTAATATAAGGTTAGTTATTGACCATGTTCATGTTCGGTGATAGATTCAGTTGGTAGTGCTGAGAAAGTATCGACTGGAACTTGTGTAGCCGACTCATCGGTGTTGGAAGTTAGTGTCGCTGACTCATCGTTGTCGGAACCAGTTGGTGTTTCTGAGGAATTATCGACTGGAACCTGTGTTTCTGATTCACCGTCGTCTGAACCAGTTGGTATTTCTGAGGTATTATCGACTGGAACCTGTGTTTCTGATTCACCGTCGTCTGAACCAGTTGGTATTTCAGAGGAAATGCCGGTTGGAGCCTGAGTTTCTGACCCCTCGCAGTCGGAATCACTCGGTATTTCTGAGGAATTATCGACCGGAACCTGTGTTTCTGATTCACCGTCGTCTGAACCAGTTGGTATTTCAGAGGAATTGCCGGTTGGAGCCTGAGTTCCTGACCCATCGCAGCCGGAATCACTTGGTATTTCTGAGGAATTATCGACCGGAACCTGTGCTTCTGAACCATCGTAATCTGAACCAGTTGGTATTTCTGAGGAATTATCGACTGGAACCTGTGTTTCTGAACCATCGTAGTCGGAACCAGTTGGTATTTCTGAGGAATTATCGGTTGGAGTCTGAGTTTCTGACCCATCGCAGTCGGAATCACTTGGTATTTCTGAGGAGTTATCGACTGGAACCTGTGTTTCTGAACCAGTTGGTATTTCCGAGGAACTATCGACAGGAAGCTCGGAGTCGTTGGGTTTTACTGTTGAGAGCAGTTTGCTGAGTATAGAAATTAACTTCTCTAAGGAACCGATTTCATCTGGAATGGAACTTATGATGTTCTCGACGGGATTTAGATCGGAAATAATTTTACCACCGACTGGTTTGGCATCTTTGACCACATCAATGTTGCCCAAATCACTGGCAGCGCCGCCAGTCTGCTGAAATTGTTTACCAACGTCCGTTATGGGCCCACTTAAAGTACTTCCTGTGGAATTAGGTGGAGATTATGAGTTTTTACCTAAATAATTTTTTTCTGTTACTTACCTAAGCAGTATAGAGCTAGTAATGCGTACAAGGCTGTGGCTGCGTGTGTTCTCATTTTCTTTAAAATTTAATGTATTGAATTTGTATTTCCTCTTTGAAAGTCGTCGAGCTTTTGATAAAGGTCATGGACTTTGAATACTTTTATACGGAGAAAATTATGAGGAAAGCATAACAAAGTTATTAGAAGATTTGCTCATTCACGTAAGTTAATTTAATTTAATGTTTTTCAAAACAAAATGATTCGGTTTTGGGCAAATAAACAAACAAAACAAAAACAATGTAAAAACGAAAAATTTAAATGATCGTTTTAAGAAAATTTTAAGCAAATATTTTTATGATTTATGTTTGTTTAGAACTGTTTCTGGCGCAATGTAAATAAATACATATATTTGTTTGCCTAAAATTGGAGTTAAAAATATTTAAATTCTGTATATAGTAAATAACAAAGTTAAGTGTACAACTTATTCAACTTATTTTAAGAAAATTTGGCATCATCTCTTTGTAATAATAATGTGTTCTTGAGTCGAAAAATAGTAAATTCGGGTTAATACTTCCTCTAGTTAATACTTCCTATAGCATTTTCCATTGACCTTATACTTTCTGTACCTCCGTGTAATTTAAGTAAAACTTAAGGTGTCTTGTTAAAACTAGGTACACATTTCCTTGGCCCCATAAGAAGGTTGTAATTGCAGATAGGATCATTATCGCGTGACAAAAAATTCCCTGAATCGAAATACTAAGTTGAGATTTGGCACAAGGGATCGCATTGAATAGACAGTCGATAAGTCGAAAATACTTAAAAAGTGGATGTGGCACCGCTCTTTAATTTCTCACAAAACACCACAGCTAATTCAACCAATGTTCCTCTACCTCCTCTTCATACACTCTGGAAATGAAAATAAAATAATGTGACGTCCACTTCCCTTATGACAGGAAACTACTAAAAGTCCGATAAGTCAATATCAAAAGTTAAAATGAAGAAATCGAAATAAAACTGCCCAAAGAGTGCTTTGAGGCCATGGAACATTATGTCAAAACCGGACAGTTAATTCTCAAGCCCCCAGCTACGGAAAATGTGTACACAAAGCCTAAGTCCTTGTGCCAAATTGTGGTAAAATCGGGGCAAAAATAGCCTAGCACTCGTAAACCTCATATCAATAAAAAGTTCGTAGGCGGATACATAGATGGTAGTAATAATATTAAATTTGACAGCTGTCGAACTAATGGTTTATGAGATATTGCATTGTATGTGAAGCATCTTTTGTAATTTTACAAAAAATGGATCAAAAGGAATTCCGTGTGTTAATAAAACATTACTTTTTGAGGCAAAAAAATTGTGTTGACCATGGACGGTAGACCGACGAAAACATCAAAAAATTCGCAAAATAGTTTTGGTAGCCCATAAAGTGAAATTGTTCGAAAGCGCTGACACTCTAAAGATATCAAAGGAATGTATTGGATACATTGTGATTAAATGTTTGGGTATGGCAAAGTTAACTGGATGTACTATAGCTTAAGGGGTCAGTAGGGTAATCTGGCCTGTTTTTTTTTTTTAATTTTTTTCATACTTGTAGAAATTTTTATTCTACAATAGAACTTTTTTCACACATCATGAGGTATATCGTGGAGTGTATAAGCAAATTTTGACGGGGAAATGGCTGGCACGATTTCTCATGTTTGGATCATATGAAACACAAAACCCTATTTATTCTTAAAAAGTACGTTAATGGTTAACGTCCCTACTAGAATAATGAAAAAATGTTGATAAATAAAAAATTAATTAACGTTTTCTTTTTTTTTTTAATTTTTTCCCATGTTTTTTACGTAAATTTTGTCATAACATTGTCAATAAATAACAAAAAATTATTAATTTAGTAGGGACGATAGCCAGGCATTTTGTGAACATTAAAAAAAATTAAGCAAATCGGTTGGGTAGTTCGTCCGGAATCATGTCCGCCAGTTTAAAAAAAGTGTGTGTTTGAGAAAAACGCGTTTAAATTGCCAGGTGTGCACTCCGAGCGCTCCGTACGTCGAGCGGTATTATTATTTCTGGGCCTTTTTAGAAACCTTTCAATGGTAAAGTGGGCTTCTACATTAATTCTAAGGGTATAAGGGAACAGAAAATGCACAAAAAAAAATTAAAAAAAAAATACCCTTCTGCCCCTTAATACCGAAAATACTTGAATTTAGTCGACGAATTACCCCAACCTCGTTAGGATTAAATTTACGTAAATTCATTGAGACGGGTCATTTTCTTCCGTATGTAATACTATGTTGAAGTGACTAACGTTTATTTAAAGTTGTTCTCTTGATACGTCGCCATCACTGTAACGGAAGTACTCGTACTTGTATATTGCTTATCGAAAGCTTTTATTTTCCTTAGCAACATGTTGCTAACTAATGTTATGTAAATGCTTAATAGTGAATATCATATGATTGTTGGCTCTTCTTAGGCCTACAGCTTAACTCATTTAAATTTTTAGTTTTATCTTATATTTTCATTAAAATCTAATAGATGCATGTGTGGATAAAAATATAGTCAACTTACTAAGTTTTATTCGCCTTTTCTTAATTTATACATCTATATATTTTATATATTGTATATTTATAACTTCTTTTTGCAAACTAAAATGTCACTTAATTTTCAATAAAAAAGTAATATCTAAAAGTGTATGCCTGTTCGTGTGGCAAATAGTACATAAAACATGTGTGCACTTGTGTATTTAACTAAGAAACCTCAGTAATTTCTTTGTCCGGCAAATTTAATTAAATTTTCTTCAAGTTTCTTGCAAATTGAAAGTACCTAAAAGTTACGGAAAGTAGTAATGAAACAGAAATTTTATGAGAGCGTATTTACAAAACTGTCTTTAACGTAATGGTATATACTAGATGTAGATACATAAATATGTATATGTAAAAAATTATCTTAGAAGCTCTATAAAGTCCTAATTTTGTAAGGTTGTATGAATAAATTTCAAAAAGGAAATATATTTCCAATATTTCGTGAAATTTTTCCCTTAGCGAGTTATTACTTAATATCTAAAAGAACTAAGGTCGAACAGGTCTTGTACCGTATATTATGAGGACAATATACTTTAATGCCAATATTGTATGAATTCAGTAGGCTCTGTATACTGATTACAAATATTCCCGATTTTTCGTTTTACTTTTTATACCGACTTTTTTAAATACCGTATTTTCTTAAGCACAAAGAGAATAGGCGTCGAAAGTGTGTGTATTCGGTAAAACCCATCGTAGCTCCCACATATTGGTTAGTGAGAGATAGTAACCTTTGTAAATTCGTAATCTTTAGTCTATCTCCATATATTCAGTATAGCGATTTCGTTCATTTGGATGACTCTATGTCCATACCTTAATGAAATGAATCTGTTCAAAAGACGTATTCTGCGGATTTATATATTTTTAAGCAATCAGAACTTTGAGTAATCCCTAAAGGAAACTGCGTTAAAACAAAAATAAAATTAGCGATAACTTTCGGAGGATCAAAGCACTTGAGGTATGAGAGGCTCTAGCTAGTACAACACCTTTGAATATGAAAGGGCTATCCCTATAGTGATTATGTGATAAAAAATTATCAAGTACAATTGTGAAACTTTTCACAAACCTCTTAGTAGGAGCTTAACATAAATGCATCACAATAACATCGAAGCAACAGACACAATTTTAATAACTTCTACTTGATAGAACCATAAGGAGAGACTCTCCGTTGAACACATTTGATGCAAATGAAGTGGACCGTCAATGATATAATAATTTCCGTATCCGAAACTAATTTTTAAACTTAAAATAAAATTCATAGTATTTTTGATGTTAAACAACTTTAAGAACTTTTTAATAAATTAGGTTTTCGTTTATGACAATATCAATAACAGAGAATTATTTGCTTAAGGTTAGACCAATCAGCATATTAACTATTTGGAAATATCGACTGAATCGGCTGTTGCTGACTCATCGACGGATTCAGTTAGTATTTCTGAGGAATTATTGACCGGATCCTCTGATGCTGACTCAGTTGCCTCAGAATCATTTGATATTTCTGTAGCAACAACAGTCGAACTTTGATCGTCTTGTGGCCCAGCTTCCGTTGTCTCAGTAGACTCGACTGCCACCGTAGTTGAGGCTTTATCTTGGTCGTGCTTTGCATTGACGTTGAGTTTAATTGATGATAGCAGCTTCTTGAGTATAGAAATTAACTTATATAAGAAACTGATTTCACTCGGAATACCGATAATATTCTCAATGGGATTTAAATCGGTTATTTTATCAACGACTTCTTTGGCGGCATCTTTGACAGTGTTAACACTACTGAGAGCTGAATCTATGTTTGCAGTATTGGATATTTTGCTACCCAATTCATTGACAACGTTGCCAGCCTGCTGAAGCGGTTTACCAATTTCCGTTATGAGGCCACATAATGTGCTTCCTGTGGAATTAGTTGGAGGATATGAGGTTTTACCTAAAATTTGGTTTTTATTTTTTTCTGTTACATACCAAGACAGGCTAGAGCTAGGAGTGCGTACAAGGCTGTTGCTGCTTGTGTTCTCATTATGTTAGAATTTTTACGAGTATTTCCTCTTTGAAAGTCGTCGAGCTTTTGATAAAGGTCATGGACTTTGAATACTTTTATACGAAAATTCTTAGAAAAGCATAAACAAGTTATTAGAATATTTGCTTATTTACAATAGTTATGTTTTTCAAAACAAAAATATATTTTTATTGACTAAACAAACCAAAAAGAACAAACAATGTAACGCGTATTCATATTTTTGTTTTGACTCATGAAATATGCTAAATGGTTTAGTGGTTGTCTAATTCAGGTAATTTTAAGTAAATATTTTCGTTTATATTTAAATAAATATAAATTTTTGCTTAAAATTCGAGATAAACTTAATGTCAACTAAACTCTTTTCTTCATCCAGTTTTGGGCATTCTTAGAACGTAGCGACTTTCAAGACGTTACTAACGGGTGATTTTTTTGAGGTTAGGATTTTCATGCATTAGTATTTGACAGATCACGTGGGATTTCAGACATGGTGTCAAAGAGAAAGATGCTCAGTATGCTTTGACATTTCATCATGAATAGACTTACTAACGAGCAACGGTTGCAAATCATTGAATTTTATTACCAAAATCAGTGTTCGGTTCGAAATGTGAAAATCCGCTTTTTTATCGACAAATTTTGTTCAGCGATGAGGCTCATTTCTGGTTGAATGGCTACGTAAATAAGCAAAATTGCCGCATTTGGGGTGAAGAGCAACCAGAAGCCGTTCAAGAACTGCCCATGCATCCCGAAAAATACACTGTTTGGTGTGGTTTGTACGCTGGTGGAATCATTGGACCGTATTTTTTCAAAGATGCTGTTGGACGCAACGTTACGGTGAATGGCGATCGCTATCGTTCGATGCTAACAAACTTTTTGTTGCCAAAAATGGAAGAACTGAACTTGGTTGACATGTGGTTTCAACAAGATGGCGCTACATGCCACACAGCTCGCGATTCTATGGCCATTTTGAGGGAAAACTTCGGACAACAATTCATCTCAAGAAATGGACCCGTAAGTTGGCCACCAAGATCATGCGATTTAACGCCTTTAGACTATTTTTTGTGGGGCTACGTCAAGTCTAAAGTCTACAGAAATAAGCCAGCAACTATTCCAGCTTTGGAAGACAACATTTCCGAAGAAATTCGGGCTATTCCGGCCGAAATGCTCGAAAAAGTTGCCCAAAATTGGACTTTCCGAATGGACCACCTAAGACGCAGCCGCGGTCAACATTTAAATGAAATTATCTTCAAAAAGTAAATGTCATGAACCAATCTAACGTTTCAAATAAAGAACCGATGAGATTTTACAAATTTTATGCGTTTTTTTTTTTTAAAAAGTTATCAAGCTCTTAAAAAATCACCCTTTACCACGTGCTATGCGTCTGATCCCATATACTGAAGTGGTAATTTTCCAAATCGGTGTTTAAGCGAAATTTTCAAGGTATCTATTCTGGACGTGGTTTCACTCATATTCTCCATTTTGCCATGTTTCAACATGGATTGATCCAGGCGGTTTTTGACGTCCTCATTTGATGTGAAGGTTTGACTCATCAAACTTGTATGAGGTCTGGCATGGAACACTACACCTTTTCTATTGCACAGTTCTGGCCTATGCTGTTTGAGTGCATAACACAATTTATCCACCTGTTCATAAGACACATCAGAATTAATCATGGTACTGTCGGTCAAGAGCTCAAAATAAACCATCTCTTTGAAATCCCACCAAACAGACAACACACCCTTTTTTTTTGGTGACTATGGGCCTTCGAAGTGATTTGAGCTGGCTCATCTCTATAAAGGATCTACATGATCTCATGTTTCATTTCTGCATACAATCTACTTTTCGTCGCCACTTAAAAAGCGCTAAAAAGTAATCACTTCTCTGGTGTTTTACAATTCATATCACATTCATTAATACTACGAAGCAAATTTCTTTCTGTAAGAACCTCTAAGTCAAGCTTCGAAATTAATCCCAGACGTTTCATCTACTTGTGAATGGCCGCGTCAGACAAATTTTATTGTACAGCAATCTCTCAAGTTGTTATTCGACGATTTGCATCTATTAACGGCTTTATTTTATCCACATAGGCTTGAAGAGGCCTTCCAAAACGTGGTGCATTCTCAAGAGCGAAATTGCCGTAAAGAAGTTGGCTGCGAAATAGTTTAATAAGATCAGCCAATATATATTCTTCACAAATGTTTATGGCTAAGCCTTTCTGTCGGATCACTTCAAAAAATCTGTAAAAATGTTATCTGCCCTTCTTTTGCCCTCCGTGCTCTGTAAAAATTCATCGAAGTCCCTCACTGATTTCTTGGACACACTCTAAGATAACTTTGATATCACAGATGTAATTTTCTACTTGAAAGCGAACAAAATTTTGGTTGTTTTTGTTTTTGTCGGACATTCAGTAGAATTTCGGGTGAGGCTTGAGAGAAAGTTGAACCAATAGCAAAAAAAATTAGGCCGGCAGATAGGGCATAAGCCACATGTTTATTTTTTTCGCGTAATGCGTTAGAGTGATTATCGTTTGTTTTAATGTTTTTCAATAACATTTTTATATTGCCATCACTGTTACGGAACTATAAACACGCTGAAAGCTTTCATATTCATTAGCAACATGTTGCTAACAAATGTTGCGCAAATACATTTAAAGTTGACCCATTTGTTTCTAAAAAAAAAGAACAAAAGAAAACAATGTTTTTTGTTCATTTCAAAAATAATTTATTTTGGTCCAAGGGGATTTGTTTCAGCTAATATTTAAAAATTAGATCGCGTAAATGGGCACCTTTAGCTTTGACAGCTAAATGCACTCTTTTTTCGACATTTTCCATGACTTTGGCCAATGTTTCGGATGATATGGCGGCTGTTTCACGTCGAATGTTGGCTTTCAGTTGAGCTAAGGTCTTTGGCTTATTAGCGTATACCTTGGATTTCAAATAACCCCACAAATAAAAGTCTGGTGGCGTCAAATCTGGTGATCTCGGTGGCCAGTCAACATCACCATTTTTCGATATCAATCGCCCGGGGAAAAATGGTCGCAATAAATTGATTGTTGGTCGAGCTGTATGGCATGTAGCCCCGTCCTGTTGAAACCAGAAGTTATCCATGTCATTTTCGCGAATAATGGGTATCACAAAATCCGTTATCATGGCTCGATAACGCTCACCATTGACTGTTGTCGTGGCTCCATCATCGTCTTCGAAAAAATACGGTCCGATGATCATATTCGCGCAAACACCGCACCAAACTGTTACTTTTTGGTCGTAAAGAGGCTGTTCTTCAATTAATTGAGGATTTTCGGTGGCATAAAATCGGCAATTTTGCTTGTTTACGCCTCCATTCAATGAGAAATGTGCCTCGTCCAACATGATGAGTTTTCGCCAAAAGTCAAGTTCGTTTTCAGCCATTTCGATGGCCCATTTGCCAAAATTAAGGCGTCGCGGATAATCAGCTGGGTTTAGTTTTTGTGCCATTTGAATTTTATATGGAAACATCTTCAAATCTTTATGAATTATGCGTCGGAGAGTGGTGCGAGAGATGTCTAATTCCTGAGAGCGGCGATAACTCGATGTCGATGGAGTCTCCTCAATACTGGCTCGTACAGCTTCGATATTTTCATCAGAACGTCTTGTGCGTTGTCTGGATGCATGACTGGCATTACTGAGATTACCGGTGTTCACAAATTTTGCGTATAAAGACTTAATTGTGTTCTTAACTGGAGCACTTTTCACTTTATTTTTTTTGCGAAACGCACGTTGAGTTAACACAATTGAAAAGTTATTTTGAATATAAAGCTGAACAATTTCAGCGCGTTCTTTTGGAGTGTACTGTTCCATGGTATAAATTGTCTTCGAATGACGCTTCTAACGCGGTATGACATTAGCCGATTTGTCAGCGCTGTTAAAAGTTACAGCGTTGCCAGATGGGTCAACTTTAAATGGCCTACCCTGTACTGAATGCTTTGTTTACTCTTCTAAGGTATTCAGCTTAGCTATTTCCAATTGTTTTTATACTCTTGCAGCATGTTGTTACGGAGTATTCTACTTTTGTTCACTTAACGGTTGTCTGTATCACTTAAAACTAATCGAGATAGATATAGCGCTATATATATATAAATATATATATAAATGATCAGGTTTACGAGATGACTTGGTGCCTGTTTGACTATCTGTTCGTTCGTCCTGAATGTAATTAGTCGGTTATGATCCTTGCAAGATGCAGTATAAAAGTAAGTATAAAATGTTCACTTACACACGAACTTAGCCCTTCCTTACTTGTTTCTTAAATATTTATTTTTGTTGGAAACCAGCATATGTAGTTTACTTACGAAGTTTTTTTTATAGCTTTTATTGCAATTTGTAATTTCTTCTTGCAAATTATAATGAAATGTCGAGTTAGTGTAATTTTCAATAAGAATGAAAAATCTATTTGTTAGTGCTTGTTCATTTGGCAAATAGGAAATGAAACATGTGTACTTGTGTCTTCAACCAAGAAATGACGGTGTTTGTTTTGTCTGGCAATTAAATTATACTGGCAAATTGAAAGTAACGAAAAGCCACGGAAAACAGTGAGAGGGTATTCACAAACTGTCTAAACGATATACTTATATATACATATGATTTTTAACCTTCTTCTTCTTCCTTACCGGCGCAGCCGACTTAACAACAGCGCGCCAGTTGTCTCTTCTTTTCGCTACGTGGCGCCAATTGGATATTCCAAGAGAAGCCTTCTCCACTTGGTTGAAAGCATTTTCGTCGTCCAAGTCCTCCGCATATGAAGAGGACTGTCAATGAAATTACCGTTTTATAAACCAATTTTTGTACTTATCTTTAATAAAATTACTTTTTTTATTTTAAAGAGCTTTAAGAATTTTTTAATAAATTAGATTTTCGTTTATAACAATATCAATAACGGAGAATTATTGCTTAAGGTTAGGCTAATAAGCACATTAACTATTCGGAAATAACGACCCATTTGTCTGATGCTGTCTCAGCATCGTTGGAATCCCTAATATTTCTTAGGAATTATTGTCATGGTCCTCTGATGCTGACTCATCGTCGTCGGAATCACTTGGTGTTTCTGAGGAATTATCGTCCTCTTTCTCTGATGCTGGCTCATCTTGGTCGGAATCATTTGGTATTTCTGAGGAATTATCGTCCTCTTTCTCTGATGCTGACTCAGCGTCGTCAGAATCCCCTGATATTTCTGAGGAGTTATCGTCCTCTTCCTTTGATGCTGACTCATCGTCGTTGGAATCATTTGCTATTTCTGAGGAATTATTGTCCTCTTTCTCTGATGCTGACTCATCGTCGTTGGAATCATTTGCTATTTCTGAGGAATTATCGTCCTCTTTCTCTGATGCTGACTCATCGGCGTCGGAATCACTTGGTATTTCTGAGGAATTATTGCCCTCTTTCTCTGATGCTGACTCGTCGGCATCGGAATCACTTGGTATTTCTGAGGAACTATCGACTGGGTCCTCTGATGCTGACTCATCGGCGTTGGAATCACTTGATATTTCTGAGGAATTATCGACCGGATCCTCTGTAGCTTCTGTAGCTGACACATCATCTTCCTCGTGCTCTTCAGAGTGGTTGGGGTTCACTGATGACATCAATTTGCTGAGCATAGAAATTAACTTATGAAAGAAATCCAATTCCGGAACTGGACTTATGATGTTCTCAATGGGATTTAGATCGGAAATTTTACCACCGACTTCTTTGGCGGCATCTTTAACAGTATTAACGCCATCGAGGGCGGGTTCTATGTTTGCGACATTGGGTATTTGGCTACCCAATTCATTGGCAACGTTGCCAGCCTGCTGAAGCGGTTTACCAATTTTCGTTATGACGCCACATAATGTGCTTCCTATGGAGTAAGTTATCAGGTTATTACATACATTTTTGTTTGTTATTTTTTGTTCCTTACCTAGGCAGGATAGAGCTAGAAGCGCGTACAAGGCTCTTGCTGCTTGTGTTCTCATTTTTCTTTTATGTTAGAGATTGTATTTCCTCTTTGAAAGTCGACGAGCTTTTGATAAAGGTCATGGACTTTGAATACTTTTATACGAAAATTCTGAGAAAAGCATAAACAAGTTTTTAGAATATTTGCTTATTTACGTCAGTTAGTTTTATGTCATGTTTTTCAAAACAAAATTCTATTTTTTTAGCAAAGGAAACCAAAAAGAACAAACAATGTAATGTGTATTCATATTGTTGCTTTAACTCATGAAAAATATGAATAGTGGTCTTACTAAGAGTATTTTAAGTAAATATTTTTATTTATATTTGTATAAAACTGTTTCAGTTTGATGCCTGTGAATATACATAAATATGTACGTTTGTCTAAAGTTGGAGATAAACTTTATGTCTACTAAACTATTTTATTCATCCAGTTTTGTGCATTTCCAAGACGTAGGAACTTTTAAGACGTTACCACAACGATAGTAACTTTTGTAGAACTTTCTCATAAATCTTATTCCAAAAGTTTCATATTGCGCACCGAGGGAATAGAGAACTACCCAATTTAGTTTTCTCTACTGAAAAATTGCGTTCTACAGTCTCAACAAAGATTTATCGTACCGCATTCCTCCTTCTTGATAACGTGTTATTCTCAGATTGATCACCTTTGGAGTAAAGATATCCATATTTTATATGTGAATTGAATCGCACGGCTTTGATGCCATCTTCAAGAACCTCTGCAGTTATTAAGAAAGAGAATGGGCTCGTTTTCTCTACCCAGTCGCGTTCATATATTGGGTAGTTGTAAAAGTATTTTCGTATTTTGTCAATAGTTGTCATTGCAGTCGTTTATCTCGAGTGCTACCAATCACATTGTGATATATAATATAGTGTTGGAAAGGTGATATTTCAAAAATATAACGGACCAAAGTAACATCTGCGATTCTTTACTGAAACGAAACGAAATCGAACCACTTTTGAAGAGAACGGTAACGGGAGACGAAAAGTGGATCAAATACGACAATAATGTGCGAAAAAGATCATGGTTCAAGCGTGATGAAGCTCAAAAAATGGTAGCAAAGCTAGGATTGATGCCTCGAAAGGTTATGCTGAGTGTTTGATGGGATTGGAAAGGAATCATCCACTATGAGCTGCTGTAGCCTGGTCGAAGGATTAATTCTACATTTTACTGTCAACAAGCAATCGAAAAAAAACGGCCAGAACTGATCCACAGAAAGGACTTCGTCTTCCATGAGGACAACGCTAGACACAACTTTGATGACTCTCCAAAAAACTGGGAGAGCTGGCAAGTTTTGATGTATCGACCATATAGCCCTGACTTTGCACTATCGGACTACCATTTGTTTCGATCAATGCAGAACTCCCTTAATGGAGTTGAGTTGGCTTCAAGAGAAGCCTGTGAAAATTACTGCCGCAGTTTTCGCCAGAAAAATTTTACACTGATGGAATAATGTCCATTTTGATAGTAAAACAGTAAAATATGCCGAAAATGCGGTTTTCCATCTTCGATAGATCACTACAAAAACTATTTCGAAAATTGCAGAAAATTTTTATAAAGAAACTTTATTATTCTATATGAACTGCTCAACTCTGTAATGGTAAAGCGGTTATGTATGAAGTTGGCTACGAAAAAGTTCAATAATCAGCTGTTGTCAACAAACGAAATTATTTAGTGAATGACCCTATGTATATTACCATACTGACTCCTTGTGAAATCTGCTTCACAACTAAGAGAGCAGGTAGTCCATATGTAATTTTGGCGAATTAAATATTGTATTAGGATTATTTGTTTCTGTGGAACATTCACTACAATTTCGGATGAGGCTTACGAGAAAGTTGAACCAATAGCTAAAAAATACGTCTGTTAAGAGTAGCCCGGTATCGGGAAGTCGTATTAAACGTATGTTGTCTTCTTTTTCTTTATTGGCGTATATTTACGCGGTTATAGCCGAGTTTACAACGCGGTGCCAATCGTTCTTTCGAGATGTTTCTACCTCACCCTAAAAACATCGACATCGAATATTGTCTACTGATCACAATTTTATTTGTTTATTTAAAGATTCTTTTACTAAAGAGGGTCGTAATTCGCTAAGAGTAAAGAACTCATTACACCTTCTATTACTTATACAGCGCCTAAAGTAATTGAAATTAATAATTTGAACGAGTGTTAGATGGTCACTAAAAGCTCACAATAGTCCCAATCGCTTCTGGCACACTTAACAGACTTGCAATTCTTTGGAACTAGGCATTCCTGATCTAATCTCGAGATCACGATCACTGAACTGTAAGTCAGTATCACTGCCTTGTTATCGAAGCGATTACCGACCTCACACTAATCCTAGCAGTTTGTTGTAAACTCAACCGATTTTCAATTCCTTGAAACTAGGTATTCCTCAACCAGTCTCGAGATCACGGTTACTGAATTCAATATCAATATCGCTGTCTTGCTATTCGATAACGACACTCTGTCGACATATTGCATCAGAAAATATAAAAAAGAATTTTTTGGAAATTGCTGAATACGGTAGGTTAGATGATAAATGGCGTAGTTATTAGAATTAAAAATACCAAACAAATATTTACAAGTAGTATACATCTAACAATAATTCTTAGGGCTAGAAATAATTTTGTATGAACAAGTGTTTTATGTTAATTTAAATATGTGTCATATATTTTATAGACATAAGAATTCCTTTGTGGTTCATTTGCGATTCGTGTATAAATTTTTATATACTCTTTGTTAGAAGGGTGGTGTGGTTTTGAAACAAAGTCTTTTAAGATTTTATTCTTCGAGATGTAGAACTTCCAATACGAATTTCGTTAAGGTCCTCCAAAATCAATTGCTATTCCAGAAACTATTATTGCTGTGAACTTCTACACATCACTCCATCTCTAAGGCACTATTTATTTTCTGAAAACTCAGGGTTAACTGTCAGTAGTGAAGAGCATATCAACATTAATGTCATATCCACTACGAAAATTAAGGTTCAAAAGTTCTTAAGTCTATTTAAGCGATTTTTTTGCAACGGCATTTATTTATTAACTGTCGCCACAACAACAGAAAAAAACTATTTTATATTGCGTTTTATTATATTTATATTGTATTTAATACCAACGACAATGACACAAATATATATTATTAAACAATACATTTCAGAACAATATGAAGTATATGTACATATATGTACATATATTTATTCATTGTACTTATTGTCATGCATTTATTAAGTAGGTAAAACGAAAGAAAATTGGTGTGAAATGCAAATTTATTTTAAAAATATTTAGCAAAAAAATGGCAAAATATATTAATAAAATTTCATAAATTTAATTAAATGTAATAACTTTAATAAATTTTTTTTAAATTTAATTTTTAACCTTTTTTAAATTTTAAAACTTTTGTATTTTGAAACAATTTCCAAAAAATTAAAAAAAAAAATTTCAAAATATCCAAAAATCTTAAAAAAAATTTAAGAAAAATGTTCCAAAAAAATTAAAAAAAAAAATTGTTGAAAAAATTTCAGAAAAATTAAAGAAAAAATTGCTAGTCTTTAAATAAAAATAATTTCTTTTCGTTTATAAGAAATGAATACCATTTTTGCAAAGGAATTTTTTTAACTCGAAATTTTTTTCTTATATTCAAAATATAACTTTTTTTTTCAATACTTTAAGAGATTTTGCAAAAGCAATTTTTTTAATATTTTATTTTATTTTTGTAATTTTTAGATTCGAAATGTTTTCCTATTACATATATACATTTGTATATATTATTGTATTTGTATATTTGTCAACTATTTTATGAACAAAAAATCTACTTTTTATTTAATATATTTTTTTTTTGTTAAAATCGAAAGTTTTTTGTTTTAAAAGTATATTTTCTAGATCAATTCTTTAAGTAATTTTTTAAAGGAAATAACTTTTTTTTTAAAAAATTAACCACCCTAATGCGCATGTACTCTGAGATCTATTTTTTAATATTTTATGACCAAAAAAGGTTTTTGTAATTTTTAGATTCGAAATGTTTTCCTATTACATATATACATTTGTATATATTATTGTATTTGTATATTTGTCAACTATTTTATGAACAAAAAAATCTACTTTTTATTTAATATATTTTTTTTTGTTAAAATCGAAAGTTTTTTGTTTTAAAAGTATATTTTCTAGATCAATTCTTTAAGTAATTTTTTAAAGGAAATTTTTTTTTTTAACTTTTTTTTAAAAAAAATTAACCACCCTAATGCGCATGTACTCTGAGATCTATAAACAAGCAAATATTTGTTTTATATGAAGGTATCATTCATCCCGTGAAACATACATATGAAACTGGATCGATATAAAGCTTTCGTCACATAACCGATGCCATCAGTTTGAAAGAATTTAACGCAAGTGATATAACCAAAAATTTCAATAAAACTGAAAATGAAAGCTATCGTGATAATTTGCCTTTTTGGATTGGTCTTGGCTGTCTACAATGGTGAGTAGCAAAAATTAAATTAAAATTGAATAAAATTTAACTGAATTTCTCTTTTAACCCGATTTAGCTCAAGCCGATGCCTCTGTTGAGAATGTTGACGACGTGAGCGATAGTGAGAGTGATGAATCCTTGCCAGATGATGTGTCACCCGAGGATGAGGAATCTGATGAGTCACCTGAAGACGACGACCCGGAGGACCTAGACAGCGAAAGTGATGAGAGTGATGAAACTGTTGAGACTCGGCCACCACAATAAATTTTCTGTTGTTTAAATAAATATTAATTTAGTAAGCGATTTTCCTTGTGTTTTTTATATATTTTTTATTTCATATGGTAGTGTACTATATACTGTGTTAAATAGCTCTTCTCCAATTCTTAATGAAATAGTGATAATTATTGGAAGATTGTGGGTTAAACCTTGGTTATTAAACATATTTTCCATTTTTTTTAAATTTTTGTACTTGGTTTTTGCATTACTTATTTTCAATATAAGCTCAATCTTATAAAAAATTCTTTAATGATACGTGGCTCATACAGTGTTGAATTTACAACAACAATCGAATCTAAATTGAACAGGTGTTTGGGATATGCAAGGTTACGTCAACAAAAGTATAATGAAATTTATAGAAAATGAATTTTTGAGAGTAAACCTACTCGCGGAAAGTAAGAAAACCTTCACGGTGGTGTCGATCACCATAATTTTAAATTTAAATTTTAAAATTAAAAATATACTTTCAGCGTTTTTTTAAATAATTATTGTATATGCTTAAGTCAAAAATACCTAAGAAACCTCTCAGTTGATTGGAGCATAGCATATAATGATGAATTTATTTTATCACATTGTGATGGTAACCCTGCCAAAAAATAGAAACTCTAAATATAAGATGGAGTCATGTGTAGAAGTTCACGCAAGTGAGGGAAGTTCTCTGATCGCCATTCACTTGGGAGTGGCCAGACCGATTCTTTTGCATATGTCTAGAGCAGCTCACGACTTCCGGTCTTTGTCCAAGTATCTTCTGGGTAGCCTAAGAACATCCGTTTGAAAGCGAGCTAAAGTGAGAAGGCGAAACATCCCCTGCATAGGGTTGTGCATTGGGTTTGGGATGAAAACTAATCGACAGCCTCGGATAAAAAATTGAGGACTACGATTTGAGGTCATGCACCTGGAATGTCCGGTCCCTTAATTGAGAAGGTGCCGCTGCCCGGCGGGTTGATGTCCTCCTTAGAGTGAAGGCTGACATCACCGTCGTCCAAGAAATGCGATGCACGAGAAAAGAACTGAGGCGAGTAGATCCTTGTGACATTTACTACAGTGGCCATATAAAGGAGCGCAAATTTGGTGTGGGATTCGTCGTGGGAAAGAGACTCCCTCGCCGAGTACTAACATTCACCCCGGTAGATAAACATCTAGCCATAATCCGCATCAAAGCGACGTTCATCAACATCGCTGATTTTCGCCCACGACCCAATAGAAAAGAATGTCTTCTATGAGCGCTTGGAGCGCACCTATTATATCAAAATCGTGCTTGGCGACTTAAACGCCAGGGTGGGCAAGGAAGGTATCTTTGGCACTACGGTCGGTAAACTCAGCCTCCACGATGAAACATCCCCAAATGGATCGAGGCTGATCGACTTCGCCGCGGCCCAAAATATGGTAGTACTAGATTCCAGCATAAGAAGGTACATCAAGCTACCTGGCTGTCTCCGGATCGAAAAACCACCAACCAGATCGATCATGTTGTGATAGACGGAAGACACGTCTCCAGTGTTTTAGATGTGCGTTCGCTCCGAGGTCCTAACATCGACTCGGACCACTACTTTGTTGCAGCCAAGATTCGCTGCTCTGTGCAGCAAAAAACCCACGTCAACAAACACAAGGAAGGTTCGACGTCGAGAAGCTGAAATCAGAACAGACAGCAGAACGATTTTCTACTCGACCTGCACTTCTGCTCTCTGAAAGCACAGACTGCCAACCTCGCAACGTCACGATTGACCACAACACGTGCGGGATGGAATAGATAGATAGAGTTGAAGAGGGAAGCGAGGCGCATTTGCAGACAAAAAAAGAAGGAAGTCGAAATGAGTGAGTACGGAGAGCTTGACAAGACGACAAGGGTAATGCTCGAAAATTCTACAAAAATATGCGGCGACTAAGAGAAGGTTTCAAGACCGGAGTATATCTTGTAGAACGCAAGGAGGTGACCTAGTAACCGATGCCCAGACCATACTAAAATTGTGGAGGCACACTTCTCCAGACTGCTGAAAGGCAGTGAATGCATAACACCGGGAGAAAGCGAACCCGATTCCCCAAACGATGACGATGGAGCATGCATCAGCTTCTTTGTAAAAAATGGTCGGATGAAAGCATGCCCAATCTACAAAAAAGAAGACCCCACAATCTGTGCCAACTACCGTGGGATAAGCCTCCTCAACTTCGCGTACAAGGTTTTATCAAATGTACTGTGTGAAAGATTAAAGACCACCGTCAACAAACTGATTGGACCTTATCAGTGTAGCTTCAGACCTGAAAAATCAACAACCGACCAGATATTCACCATGCGCCAAATCTTGGAAAAGACTAGTGAAAAGGGAATCGACACACATCAACTCTTCGTCGATTTCAAAGCTGCCTTTGACAGCACGAAAATTAGCCGCCTTTATGCCGCGATATCTGAATTTGATATCCCCGCAAAACAAATATGGTGGTGTAAGCTGACGTTGAGCAACACCAAAAGCTACGTCAAAATCGGGAAGGACCTCTCCGAGCCGTTCCATACCAAACGATGTTTCAGACAAGGCGACTCCTTGTCGTGCGACTTCTTCAATCTACTGCTGGAGAAAATTATTCGAGCTGCAGAACTTAATCGAGCAGGTACAATCTTTTATAAGAGTGTGCAGCTGTTGGCGTATGCAGATGATATTGATATCATCGGCCTCAACACCCGCGCCGTTAGTTCTGCTTTCTCCAGACTGGACAAGGAAGCAAAGCAAATGGGTCTGGCAGTGAACGAGGGCAAGACGAAACATCTCCTGTCATCAAACAAGCAGTCGTCGCACTCGCGACTTGGCACTCACGTCACTCTTGACAGTCATACCATTGAAGTCGTAGATAATTTCGTCTATCTTAGAACCAGTACAAACACCACCAACAATGTCAGCTTGGATGTCCAACGCAGGATAACTCTTGCCAACAGGTGCTACTTTGGATTGAGTAGGCAATTGTGAAGCAAAGCCCTCATTTGACGAACAAAAACCAAACTCTATAAGTCACTCAACATTCCTGTCATGCTATATGGTGCAGTGGCTTTGACGATGACAACAATTGATGAGCCGACGTTGCGAGTTTTCAAGAGAAAGGTTCTGCGAAAGATTTATGGTCCTTTGCGCATTGGCAACGGCGAATATCGCATTCGATGGAACGATGAGCTGTACGAGATATACGACGACATTGACACAGTTCTGCGAATTAAAAGACAGCGGCTACGCTGGCTAGGTCATGTTGTCCGGATGGATGAAAACACTCCAGCTTTGAAAGTATTCGACGCAGTACCCGCCGGTGGAAGCAGAGGAAGAGGAAGACCTCCACTCCGTTGGACCAAGTGGAGAAGGACCTGGCTTCGTTTGGAAGATCGAATTGTCGCCACGTAGTGAAAAGAAGAAACGACTGGCGCGTAATCGCGTAAGCGGTGTCTACGCCAATAAAGAAAAAGAAGTAACTATAGTGGACTCTTTAATGGAAGAATCCGTTCAAGTGTAAGATATATGTACATATAAATGAAATTCAGAGATAATCCTTCCCTGACAATGGTATGATATATGTGTCAAAATGGGTTGAATGGACCCACTACTTCCCTTAGCACCCATATACTTAATATAAAGATTTTCATGATTTTATATCGCATATATGTATATCGGCCAATACGTGAGTTATCTCAATGAAAATGGCAGATGGCAGGTTATGCTTCTAACAGTGTATCTTTGTGCTTAAAATGGATAAAATTGGTCTAAAACAGAGAGCTGCAACGATCACAATTTTTTCAATCATACCGATCATTGACTCAGATTTTTTGTGACGGAAAACTTTTGTTTCAACAAAAATGAATGATCGTAAGCGAACGTGCTCAAAGCGAACAATCAGTTGCAATCACTGTTGCTTGTTTCGTAATGATTTTTCTCGATCGAACGCCTTGTGTGAGCAGCAAAGAATGTTCGAGAATGCTGCTTGCATTCAGCTCGATCACAATCATACCCTTTGGTCATACCGGGTGGTTTCTGCCAGCAGCGCAACCGCTGAGCGTTCTTTTTCTTTAGCTGGAAATATTATAACTGAAAAAAGAAATAGGCTCGGACCATGTTCAGTTGATAATTTATTGTTTTTAAATTCATTTTTTTAAAGTTTTAGCGATTAAGAAACCAAGTTTATTACCTTCTTTTAATTTTAAGTTTTTGTTTATCTCAATGAAGAAGTGATAAACATTTGAAATTTGTGTTCCCTAATATTTTAAGCATTACCTTTGTTTATTAATTTTAAGCATTAATTGAATTTTGGTTTTAAGCGTTAAAAATGAAGAAATATATGCAGTAATGTACATACATACATATTTGCAGGGCAATTCTCCATCTGATTGGTTCAATCACAATCAATTCAAACGCACACTTGATCGATGTATAAGTTTTCGTGCATCATTGGATTTGATCGTGTTTTTCTGTACAATCATTTCCAATCATCATACCGGAACCAAACAATCAGTTTCAATCAGTAAGCAGAGCAATCAAATCAATTGATCGAACTCCTTCGTTTTGAGCACGAAACTCGATCGAACAATTTTATTGCGAACCTCTGTGCTGAGTTGTGACCGTTTTGAGCGAGGGTGATCAAATCGGATCGATCATACTCAATGCAGGTCTCTGGTCTACAACTTGACCTAGCTCCTATATAACTAATAATGGAACAACCGCGTGACTTTACTCAAACTATTGATTGTTGACGGTATGCGAGGTACCTCAATAAACCCAGGGAATATTTTATTAGTATGAGGTATTGTCAAAAATAGATAAATCGGGTTGATACTAGCCCCCACTCCCATATACTTCATATAATATGATTTTCGTTTTTCTAAACTACGTTTTCTGTGTGAGTTGTATATTTAAAAAAATCCCTGAGTATACGTTTTCAAGTATACCTGAGCAATGTCCAAATTAATGCAATCAGCCCGTCCCCTTCTCTGCCCACAAAACACCCCATATAATGATTTCCGTTTTTCCACCTGACTTTAAACCGATTAGGGTCATCAAAACGAGTGGTATTTTAAAGAAATTAAATGGACAAGTTTCCTTAAAAATTATTTTGTTTACAACTGAATGTGAATGGATTTGGTCTAGATCTTAAACTAAATCTCATTTCCCCTAATATAAAGAATTGTGAAACCTTGTTCATATATGTTCATTTTCGCTTCTTTTCGATTGAGTGCGGTTCGGTTCTTATCTTACATTTACTCATCAAGTAAATGACCTTCAAGATAAATTATCCGAATATCAAGTTCATTTATTAACGTACAAAGTACTGTCACTTAATTACTGATGACGTGTAACACTAGTATACTTACTTGATACACTTGTAGTATACTTATGCCAAATAAAACCACACTAGCGCACACTGTATTTAATTTTTCACTTCAATTTTGTATTTTTTTCTTTTTTTTCTTTGTATAACAATTTAATTATTTTGTATTGGTTGTCACACACTGACACTGCGGCGAAATCCGGAACTCACGTCAACGTCACTCTGGCGGGAAGTCACAAACTAGGAAAAATGCGGAGGTTGCGGTTAGAAATGTAAAATGTAAAAGAGAGTGATCCCGTTCGGATCTATCCCTTTTAATAGTTTGGGTGGTGAATATTAAATTAATCCGAGTCGTCTCGATAATGATCGTGTGGTTGTTGTGTTGTAATAGTGAGCGGTGTCAGGTACTGTGTTTGATGCGTGTGTGTGTAGTGGTGTGTGCTGAACTGTTGTGTGATGAGATGTTGTGACGTGACGTGATGTGATGTGACGTGTGATGAGGTGATTTGATGTTGCAGGATGCTCTTGCTCATGTGAACAATTACCATTAGAATCATGAACAAATTCAGCTTAGTTGCTTAGATGACAACAAAATTTTTATCGCGTTTAAGTTCCCTATTTCAAGTGCCTACTATTATGAATAAGAATAATAAGCTGGATATAATATCTCCTGGTAAGCCGACATACTGGCCCAGTGATAGAAGAAAAATACCAGACTTAATAGATTTTGCTGTAGTCAAAAATATAGATAGATCGCTTATGACAGCTGATACATGTACAGACTTATCATCTGATCATTCTCCTGTACTAATAAAGTTATACGAACAGCCCATGATATTTGAGCCAAAAGTTTCTCTAACATCACATAAAACTAACTGGTTGAAATATAGAAAGTATATCAGCACCCACATCAATATTGATTGCAAAATAAATACAGGAAGAGACATTGATGAAAATATAAGAGAAATTAATGACGTAATAACTAATGCAGCTGTATTGGCAACACCAAAAAGAAATAACAAACCAGTTGGTTTTAGAAAGATCACCAATAATGAAATAGAGAAACTTGTAAATGAGAAAAGGCGAGCTAGGCGGGAATGGCAGTTAAATCGATCCCCTTCAACTCTGCTTCAACTGAAATCTGCTGTACGAAAGTTAAAAAAAGCACTTAAATGCGAAGAGGAACACAACACTGAAAATTATATAAAGAAACTGTGTCCAAATTCTCGCAAGCAAAATTCTCTTTGGAAAGCACAAAAGTCTTTCAAGCCACCAGTAGATTCCAACATGCCTCTAAGACAGTTGAATGGTAATTGGGCACGTAGTGATGAGGATAAGGCAAATTGCTTTGCAAATCACCTAGAAAAGGTATTTCAACCCAATTGCCCAAAGAACAACTTTGAGTTGCCAACCTTGCCCAATACCGCAAAAGAGTCGCATGTGTCTATTAGGACTTCTACTTCTGAAGTTACTAGAATAATAAAAGAGCTTAACCCCAAAAAATCACCTGGACATGATAATATTACCCCAAAAATGCTAATTGAGTTACCAAATATTGCCGTAAAGGTGCTCTCTTTGCCCTTCAATGCAATTCTTAATCTCGGACACTATCCAAATTCGTGGGAAAAGTCGCAGATCATCTTGATAGACAAACCTGGAAAAGACTTAACACAGCCGTCTTCATACAGACCAATCAGTCTTCTACCCTGTCTTTCTAAGATATTTCAAAAATTGTTACTATCAAAGATGACTCCTTTCCTCCACAAAAATAATATAGTACCAATGCACCAATTTGGGTTTCGTGAAAAACATAGCACGATTGAGCAAGTAAATAGAATTACTAACGAAATAAGAAAAGCATTTGAGCACAGAGAGTACTGTTCAGCTATTTTCTAGACGTGGCTCAGGCGTTTGATAAGGTATGGCATGAGGGCCTTTTATACAAGATTAAAAATATTCTACCTTCAAAATTATATAAAACATTGGAATCGTATTTAAAAAATAGAAAATTTATGGTAAAAGTGGGAGATTTCATATCTGATGAAAGACAGATAAGGGCTGGTGTACCCCAGGGCAGTGTTCTAGGCCCAACACTATACATCATATATACAGCAGATCTTCCAACAGCTAACAATGTATTAACTTCTACTTTTGCGGACGACACAGCTATAGTGAGCCGTAACAAATGCCACATAATAGCATCAAGAATATTAGCCGAGCACTTAAAGTTTGTCGAAGAATGGCTAGCTAACTGGCGTATAAAGGTAAATGAACAAAAGTGTAAGCATGTTACATTTTCGCTTAGACCAAAAATGTGTCCGGCAATAAAAATTAACAATATTTTAGTACCCCAAGCGAATGAAGTAACCTATCTTGGTATTCACCTAGATAGAAGACTTACGTGGAAAAAACATATATCTAGTAAAATAACTTGCATGAAGATAAGAGCTGCAAATTTAAATTGGCTATTAAATAAAAACTCCAAACTTAGCCTAGACAACAAAGTGCTTTTATATAATGCGGTCATAAAGCCGATTTGGATGTATGGCATTCGACTGTGGGGTACGACCTGTGCAATTAATATAGACATAATACAAAGGTTCCAATCAAAAATGCTTAGCTCAATCACGTGTTCACCATGGTACATGCGTAATGAGAATATCCATAAAGACCTTGGTATTTCTATGGTAAGGAAAGAAGTAGAAGACAGCAGAATTAAATATATATGTAAACTCCGTGATCACCCAAACCCTTTGGCTAATGCTTTGGTACATTCCTGCAATCAAACACGCCTTAAAAGAAGAGATATGCCCGCGTACTGAGGAGCAATGTATCACCAAAACACCTCAATCATTTGCTTGAGCGTGTCTAGTTTTTAAATAGGTTTAAGATTTTATTACTTATTGTTAGGCTTTCAAAACAAAAAGCAGATTCAATAAATAAAAAAGATATTGAAACAAAAAAAAAAAAAAGTGCCTACTATTATGCTATAAAATATGAACTTAACGATGGAAGCGACTCTCGAACGTTTTGAAAAAATGAATAATTAAATATTGCTGAATAACAAAGCTTCTAAACTTTTTCAACTTCTCGAAAGGTTTGATGATTTGAAAGCACCGCAGGTAAATATCGTAACTTAGGAAAAAGAGTTATTATTGAAGTCAATATCTTTGCCAAATGCTTGATCTGCGCCCTAGCACGGTAAATGGACAGATCTATGAGTTTTTAATGGATTGCATGATTATGAAAAGCCGATGAATTTTGTAAAAAGTATCTCTATTTCTGAAATTGGTAGTTTTGTTGTTATCTGCGGACAAGCGACCAATATGCTGCGACTGAGAATAAAAATTTTGTTCACGGTTGAACTTGAAAATTTACTATGAAACAGCGTTAGTCTTGTCTAGCCTGCGATCTAATATTTATTTTAATAATGGCGTATGGTAACTAATTTCATGCATTTTATTTACTTAAAAGAATAAAAGATTGTATTAACAGTTGGTTTGAAATTTTGCTATTTCACTTTCATGAACTGCTATATAAGGGCTAAGGTACCAGAATATTATTAACAGTTTGACGAAGTTCATTTACTGGTGAATATGAAATTCTTTACGGTATTATTTTTTATCGCTTTCGCCGTGGTCCTTGTTAATGGTATGTTTCTCTAACAGAAAGTAGCTCAGTTTCTGGCAGATTTTAATATTAAAATTTTCTAGGCCAACGAGGTGGACCTGGCGGACGAGGTGGTCCACAACTAGGCGGCGGTCCTGGAGCTCCTGGTGGTCTTGGCGGCCCTGGTGGTCTTGACGGCCCTGGAGGTCCTGGTGGTCTTGGCGGCCCTGGCGGTCCTGGCGGCCCTGGTGGTCCTGGCGGTCTTGACGGCCCTGGAGGTCCTGGTGATCTTGACGGCCCTGGTGGTCCTGGTGATCTTGACGGCCCTGGTGGTCCTGGTGGTCCTGGAGGTCCTGGTGGTCCTGGAGGTCCTGGTGGTCCTGGTGGTTGTGGCCCACTTAATTCCACTACTGTTGCACCATCTACCACCACAACTGTTGCAGCGAATTCAACAACTACTGTTGCAGCGAATTCAACAACTACTACGACCACACTCGCTCCATAAATTTATCATTAGTTGCTTCAGTTATTATAAACAAATAATCTGAATTTGTAATAAATGAAAAGAATTGCATTAAAATTTTTCTTTGTATGCTTAAGAAAATTAAAAGTTTCGAAAAATTCTCTGATTTCTAACAGGGAAGGATAAGTAAGAACAAAACGACGATGAATTTTTATCTTCAAGTTACTATATGTACTTCAAATCCAGTTAGGTTCGATCATGTGGTAATTCTCGTAGTTATTAAAACACAAAGTTCAATTTTCAATTCAGTTCATTTTCGTAGTAATAAGCTTCCTCCTAATATGTTAAGCGAAATGCTCTTTGACTCATCTTCGGAATTCATTCTGGTATCGACGAGGATAGCTACTAAAAAATGGTCACAATCATAATTTGTTCCTTGACTGAGCCTATTTTGTATTACAAAGCGCCGGAATTCTTCGTTCTGAATACGGATTTTCCAAATATTGTACTGGGTTGTATTTTGCCAGCCAGATTAATAATTTTTACTGAGTTGAGTTGAGTGAGCATACTTTAATGAACATAAAACAGGACAAAACATTAATTCCGGCTGCACCAGGCTATAATAACTTTCACAAGTGTATGCTTCATGTCAACTGCTTTGCACAGCACGAAAATAAGCTGCTTTTATGTTGCTATGCAATATTAATACGGCTGTGTAAACTGACATTGAGCAATACCAAAAGCTCCGTCAGGGTCGAGAAGGATCTCTCCGACCCGTTCGATGCCAAACGAGGTTTCAGACAAGACGACTTCCTCGACTCTCTACTCCTGCGACTTCTTCAATTTACTCCTGTGAAAATATTTCGAGTTGCAGAGCTGAATAGAGAAGGTGCAATCTTCTATGCTGGTGCGCCGATTACATTGATATCATTGGCCGTTAGTTCTGCTTTCTCCAGATTGCATAAAGAAGCGAAGTAAATACAGTAGGGGTATTCGCTTGCTCTTGCATATTGCAAAAATACTATACCGAAATATACAAGGGCACGAGAGCACCCATTGCAGAATCTAGTGAAATATGAACGGCTGATTTGGTCAATTTATTGTGAATGACTATTATGCATGGCTATTGTGAATTGGGGCACCTTCTGCACACATTTTTAACAAAAAATACGGTAACAAATCTTTATAATTTAAATAGAAATTATAAAATCTTTTTAAAATTTACCTTCCTCAACAATTTAACAACGTAATATGTCTTTATGTAAAATGGCGGCTAAAACAGGGTTGCAATTATATTTTTGCATGACATTACACGCAAATATACAAGGGTTTTGGTATGACATATTTTACAGCCATTGCAAATAATTTGTTGTTGTGTTTTGTTGTTGTGCCGGTGCACCAAGAGGAAATATATGCAATTCTTGCACAGTGCGAAGGTTTTGCAAGAGCAAACGAATACCCCTATTCTGTCAAGTAAGAGCGTGGTCGTGTTAATTTATAAAAACAATTATTTTATGAAACTTTCATATTTATATATACTATACATTGTACACATTATAAACAATGATGCAATTTGGTCAATAATATGACCAGTCACCACCGGCGTCGATAATTGCCTGGCATCTCCGAGGCATGCTTTCTACTAATGTGACGGCGCATTCTAGTGGCCAGGATCTCCAGATTCGACGAATTTCGGAAGACACCTGCTTCAAAGTGTATGTGCGTCTTCCACGAAGCTTCTGTTTAATATATGCCCACACATTTTCAATAGGGTTTGCATCGGGCGACTGCGACGGCCTATCCAATGTAACGATGCCAGATTGAGTTTTCCACTGAGTACAGAGGTTGCTGCGGTATTTAGGATCGTTGTCCTCCTGCAGGATTCAATCTTCATTTTTTCTGTTGAACCATCGTTAGAGATAGCAGTAAAGCCTTTTTGTAGATTTTTATAATTTTATCGGCATTGAGGTTGTCAGTAAAGAGGTACAAAGTGGCGAATCCCTGCTTTGAGAAGCAGCCCCAAAGATGCACCTTTATTCCATGTTTTACGGTCCGCTGAACAAGTCTATTGGTGGAAGTTGACCAGGTCCGCGTGAGAACAGAACGTGCCCATATAGAACATTCGTCAGTAAAAACAAGTAAGGAAGGGATAAGTTCGGGTGTCACCGAACATTTTATACTCTCGCATGATAAAGTGAGAATCGAGATTTCATTATCCGTCATTTACATATTTTTTATTTTGCTGTAAAATTAATTAGAATTAAATTCTGAGAGATTTACCGATATTTTCGATGAAAAATTAGGTTAGGTTAGGTTAGCCACTGAGTTCTTCTTCGTGTTCGATATTAGGGACCTTGAAAAGTTATAGTCCGATCACGACAATTTTTCCACAAGGGATACCTCAGCTCAAATACCGTATTTGTGTAAAGTTTTATTCCGCTATCATCATTGGTTCCTAATGTATACATATATTATACAGAGAAGGCATCAGATGGAATTCAAAATAGCGTTATATTAGTGAGCTGTGAACCGATTTCACCCATATTTCGCACATGTCATCAGGGTGTTAAGAAAATATTATGTACCAAACTTCATTGAAATCGGTCGAGCATTTCCTGAGATATGGTTTTTGGTCCATAAGTGGGCGACGCCACGCCCATTTTAAATTTAAAAAAAAGCCTGGGTGCAGCTTCCTTCTGCCATTTCTTCCGTAAAAATTTGTGTTTCCGACGTTTTTTGTTAGTCGGTTGACGCACTTTTAGTGATTTTCAACATAACCTTTGTATGGGAGGTGGGCGTGGTTATTATCCGATTTCTTCCATTTTTGAACTGTATATGGAAATGCTTGAAGGAAACAATTCTGTAGAGTTTGGTTGAATTAGCAAAAGTAGTTTCCGAGATATGTACAAAAAACTTTTTAGGGGGCAGGGCCACGCCCATTTTTCCAAAAAAATTACGTCCAAATATGCCCCTTCCTAATGCGATGCTTTGTGCCAAATTTCAGTTTAATATCTTTATTTATGGCTTAGTTATGACACTTTATATGTTTTCGGTTTCCGCCATTTTGTGGGCGTGGCAGTGGGCCGATTTTGCCTTCGAACTTAACCTTCTTATGGAGCCAAGAAATACGTGTACCAAGTTTCATCATGATATCTCAATTCTTACTCAAGTTACAGCTTGCACGGACGGACGGACAGACGGACAGACGGACGGACAGACAGACATCCGGATTTCAACTCTACTCGACAACTTTGTTGCGAGAGTATAATGACATTTTCAAAATCTCTATCAATATTCTCATGCGCCCAAGAGAGACGCTTTGTCACAAGTTTTTCAGTCAACAGAGTTCATTGTGTTGTGCCATTTCTGATGATGAGTATGAAGAGTATCCGCTGGGGAAAACACGATATGAGGAAGACATGGACTCCGTGGGAAACACCAGGTAGAGAAGGACCTAACCACACATTCTTAATTGGCGCCAAACAGCAAAAAGGAAGAACAATGGGGCTCGCTGTTGTAAAGTTGGCTATAACCGCGTAAGCGATGTCTACGCCACTAAAGAAGAAAAGGAAGAAGGAGTATTCTTAAAAATTTAACTGGGAAGTTTTATGTCGCTACATAACATAAACAATAAGTAAGAATTTGTTTGAATAGTAGTTCTAACCCGATGGCATAAAAGCAATATAAATCTTTACAAATAATAATATTCCGTTTTAATTGCAAAATAGCCAACTTTATGTTTGTGAAGATATGGTGAATTTAAAGTCGATTGGGCAATTTTTTCAGGCCACAGACAATTTGAAAGCACCAAAGCTCGAAAGAAGTAAGTCTAAAATGCGACCAAACTATTAGGCTATATATTGATTAAAGCAACATCGAACAACAATGTCCCTCAATTTTTGAATGCTATTTGGTTTATGGCGTCAAATTTAGTGCTTATAATTGCCCACAAGTTCTCAATAGGTTTGAAATCAGAGCTATTTCCAGGCCATGGAAAAGGCTCAATCCCCAAAACATCTTTATATTCGTTCAGATATGCAAAGTAAAAAGTTTATTTGTAATAATTAGTGTGTATGGAACTTCAAAAATTATTCGTGAAATAAAAAGTTAGTGGTATCCTTACCGACTTTGACCGATGACACGGTGCAGAATCATCTTGAAAAATTACTTTTCTTACGATCTCAGTTAAAGTTTCGATGGCAGGTAAAAGATCTTTTTTTATTATTTCTGCGTACCATTTAATATTACTATTTTCCCAACTTTTGGATTCGTCCCCAAACCATAATGTATGACGAATGCTTTACAATACTACGAACATCATTGTATAACTGTATCGTTCTTTGACTCAGCGACGAACCATGACTCCCGAATCTGATCTAGCAAGGTTTATTTCGCTTTTGTCTGAAAACATAGTATGATTATTTTCATTTAGGGCCAATTTGCTCTAACTCTGGACCAATGTAGACGGGTAAAATGTATTTTTTGGGGGTTTTGCGGCTCTTCGGGCTTTCTCTTTCAACCGACGTTTAACAATTGAGCAGATTAGTGCCATTCGATGAATATCTTTAAAGTCCGCATCAATTTCTGCCTTCCCGTTTTTTCGTCTTCCTTCGGCTGGCTTTCTGTTGATCAGTTGAAGCCGCTTTTTTCGACTGCTTGCTTCCAACTCATCAATTGTTGACCGTAAAATATAGAATCAATCGTTCGAACAGGCTGGAGCTGCTCATAGTGGATGATTCCTTTCCAATCCCACCACACTCAGAATAACCTCTCGAGGCGTCAATGGCTTTGCGAGCATTTGTTGTGATTCACCACGCTTGAACTATGATCTTTTTTGGCTATGTATAAATAGTTCAAAACCGTTTGATGATGAATATTAAGTTCCTTAGCGATGTCATGGCTGCATATGTGACCGTCCTGGTCAATCTTTTCTAGGTGAATCTTTCATATCGAAGTTTCCAGGACGGAAGCGAGCGAACCATTGTTGTGCTACACGAACTGAAACAGCATCGTCTCCGTAAACTTCACAAAATTCATTGGTGGCTGGTGTGGCATTCTTCCCTTTTTTATACAAAAATTTCAAAATAAACCGAATTTCTTCAGTATTTTCACTCTTTTTTGAACAGCTGTAACCCTTTTTCAACTTTCCCGAATTTCAGTTAAAAGAAGCTTAAAATCTCACCTTTCCAACACCATACAGTATGACGCAATGTGATTGGTCGCACTGGAGATATACTACTGCAATGACATCTTTTGACAATATACGAAAAAACTTTTTCGACTACCCAATATTAAATTAAATTTTTCTACTTTAACCCCAAAAAACATTGAGGAATGAAATAACTGACATTTGAAAACGGGATTTTCCTTAAACAAGAGGGTACTTTCTATCGGCTATATTTTCTATTTAAAGATTTTTATTTATTTATACATTTGTATAAAATATTGTTTTAACAGTTGGTTTGAAATGTCGCCAAATTGCGAAACTTTATTGGTTGAAATTTTGATGAAATTCTGCTATGTAAGGGCTAAATTTCCAAAATAATATTATCAGTTTGATTATTTCTTATCGCTTTCGCCGTGGTCCATGTTGATGGTATGTTTCTCTAGTTAAAAGTTGCTCAGTTTTTTGCAGAATTTAATATTAAACTACTCTAAGCCAACGACTTGGACATGGTGGACTAGGCGGACGTGGCGGCCCACAACTAGGAGGACGCGGTGGTCCTGGCGGTCGTGGCGGTTGTGGTGGTCTTCCTGGACCACGTAATTCCACTACTGTTGCACTAGCTGCCAACTCAACTGTTGCAGCGAATTCAACAACTACTACGACCACACTCGCTCCATAAATTTATCATTAGTTACTGCAGTTACAAATAATCTTCAGTAAACAAATAATCTGAATTTCTAATAAATGAAAATAATTGCATTAAAATTTTTCCTCATATGATTAAGAAAATTAAGTTAAAATAGACGACTATAGATTTTTATCTTCAAGCTACTATATGTATCTACTTCACTACTGGTAATTCTCGTACTTAATTTAAGCTTCCTCCTAATATGTTAAGCGAAATGCTTTTTGACACTTCATGTTTCAGCAATGTTTTTGTGTCGGTATCTTGAATTTATATTGGTATCTATAGCTACCAGAAAATGGTTATACTCAGTATTTATTCGTTGAATAGGCCTATTTTTAGTACAAGGTACCGGAATTCTCCGTTTTGCATACGGATTATCCAAATATTGCCACATATTCTGTCTAAAGGGTTGTATTTTGCCAGCCTGGTTAACAATTTTGACTGAGTTGAGTTGATTGCGAGGTGGTTCTGAGTGAGCATACTTTAATAGACATAAAACAGAACAAATCGTTAATTTCGGCAACATTAAGGTATACCTTTCACGAGTGTATGCTTTATATCAATTGCTTTCGACAGCACGAAAATTAGCTGCTTTTATGTCGCTATGTCTCCATTTGGTATCCTCGCAAAATTAATACGGCAGTGTAACCTGACGTTGAGTAGTACCAAAAGATCCGTCAGGGTCGAGAAGGATCTCTCCGCTATTTGACTAATTTGGAAATTTCAAACTAGCGGCAAGCTTTATCAAAAATTATGTCCAAATATAACCCATATTAAATTATTAACTGCTTTGATTAGAACCTTCCAAACCTTCTAACTATTAGAAACTTTTTCGAAAGATAAATGTGGACAAAGTAATGGAAAACGCACTGATCAACATTTGTACAAATTGAACTTAAATCATTTTTATCAACATTATAAAAAAAAATTGCTCATTATTTATTCAGTGTACTTTTCTGCCAACACAGTTTGCAGCAGCGCTTTACGCACACAAGTGAAAGCTACATACTATTGGATTGGACAACACTGGTATATAACATCAGAATGCTTATTCTCCCTAAAGCCCGTTGATACATGTGATACAAATTGAAGCAAATTAGTTGCCCTAAATTTCCCTTTACGAAAACCATGCGGAGAACAAGAAATTAGTGGGGAAATCCGGAAGGTTATGTCGTCTGTTATAATTGCTTCAAAAAGTTTAGATATTGCTGACAACTTTGCTATTAACCTATAGTTTTCAATAGAGGACCTAAATCCACTCGTGTGTAAAGGAATTATAAATGACTTTTTCCATATAAGTAGATGGAAATAAGCCTGCTTAAAAGATGAATTAAATAGTTTTGTTAATTGGATTGGTATATGTATATTTTTGGCACATTTTTTAAGAAAGCATGAGGGAATCATATCTGGGCCATAAATAAATGATTGTTCTAACATATTTCACTGATATAAGACGTCTGCTTCGGAAATGGTGAGTGCATTAATTACAGAAATCGGACATAACTTGTGCTGATGCGGAACATTTTTTGGAGATTTTGGAGAGTAATTGGATCTAAAGAATTCAGCAAACATATTAGAAATTGTGTGATTGTCACTAGACATAGTAGACTTATATTTCATCGCGGACGGAAAATTAGAAATCTTGCGTTTGGAGTTGACGAAACTATAGAACAATTGTGGATTACATGTAATAGTATTTTTTACTTGGTTTATATAATATAATTATTATATAATAACATATTTTGCTAAGTTCAGCAAATTATCGACGCAATTTAGAATAATTTGAATAGTCAACAACTAAACTAGTGTTTTTTAAGGGGGTATTCTACTCTAGAAATCGAAATTTAAATTTAATAAAAAAAAAACCAAAAATATTTTTAGTATCCATTTTTTTATGGTGTTTTTTATTGATATCTTAAGAATACAGAAAAAAAATTTTACAAAAAAATATTAAATATTAAAATAATTAATCAGTAAAGATGCTGTTATAGTCCCTACCTCAGGAAACACGAAACAAAAATTTTTTGAAAAATGGCGACTGCCTGAAAATAAAAATAATTTTTTACGCTTTTTTTGAAATTCCTGAATTTTTTTAAAATATTAAAAACAAAAGATTAAGGATTATATAAAGATAAAGGATAAAGGATTATATAAAGAAGGTTCACACAAAATTTCAAGTAAATCGGTTGTATAGAACTTGAGATAATGCCGGTACCGTGTGGAAAAAAGTAATTTCGTGAAAAACGCGTTTGAAAAAGTGAGTCCGGCCGAACCGGGCCAGGTACTGCGTCACTAAAGTAACTGTAGCTCTTAAAATAATTTTAATTTTTAAAAATCCTTTGGAGGATATGTTCTTGAAGGTCTAAACTGTAAATATATAAAAAAATAGAATTTTTCAAAATTCTAGAGTAGAATACCCCTTTAAGTTTAAAAACACGACATTTTCTATTTTTTAATTCTCTTGAAACCATTTCTCTCGAAAACCATAAATTAGAACTCATTCTTTGAGCAACAACACATTTCGGAACTTATTTTTCAAATAATTTTAAAATAGTTTCATTAAAGAAAGTTCGTAATTAATCTTCCTAAAATTAGTTTTCGCAAAGTTGAAAGGTCTTGTGTATTATTATGAACAAAGCTGGCTATGATCCCGATATTAATTTCGAAATCAGGATGTTACAAGTCCTCT
This sequence comes from Bactrocera dorsalis, assembly GCF_023373825.1. NCBI lineage: Eukaryota > Metazoa > Arthropoda > Insecta > Diptera > Tephritidae > Bactrocera > Bactrocera dorsalis. Next base: position 30,947,449 of record NC_064303.1, on the reverse strand, counting down.
GGCAGAACCAAAGGATCGCATCGGACAACAGAGAATATTGAAGCATTATCAACGTGAACCAGATGTGAGAACTTATCAAACTTGAAATTAATTTAATTTGGTTAAGACCCAACTCCGGCATTTGACATAAGCGAGTACACAGGAATGATGTAATCATCAATAGATTTCCATGATACACACGGTAAATAGAAAATTTCCAAAACAATCATGGAATCAGTATTATTAGCCATGGAGAAAACATTATTTATTAAAGAAGCATGCAGCATATATACAGATAAGTCCGATTGAGGCGGTATATAAGATAAAGTTAAATAGATATGGCCACTATTAGCGCAAATTTGAATGCACTTAAATTCTATGAAGTCTGCATGCAGAACATCAGATGGAATTGAACAAGATACCACCTCCTATTCTGCTCAGTCGGTCATATCTAAAAATTTCAAAATCGCTATTGATTATTTCATTATCAAAAATGTGGGGCTTTAGCCAAGTTTCTGTGAAAGCAAAGATTTTAGGCCTAAATTTTTCGGTAAGGCTTTCAAGCTCATGGCCAATCTCCTTGAAATCATTGCGCGTCTCCCTAAAGACTTTAAATAATTCAATTTCTGTTGGTCTGCGTTTTATGCAAGACCAGCGCAAGCCCTTACTGTGAAGAATAGAATCCAATATCCTGCCTGTCAGGTCAGCACATTTAAGATGGGCAAGCTTATCACATAGCCAGCAAGAGACAAAACGTTCCGACTCTCCTTTCACAGAACAGTTCGGGAAATTGTAAACGATAAAAACAATACTAAAAAAAATATAAAAAATTTAAATAATAAAAGTAAAAAGAGCAATGTCAAAAATATTTATAACAAATAATTGGTTATCACGATAACGATAAATGTAGCGAGTAGTTTGAGATGCACTGTGACACACGAAAATTGAGAAACTCGCAAACAGCTGTGAACAAAGTTGGAAAACGAATAAAAACAAGAAAGGAATTAAGGTAAGCAATATAAATTAACACTAACAATTGCACTATTTAAAAATGTAGTAACAAACAATTTGTAAATGACTCGGCGGAATAAATTAAAATTAGCCAACACATAATTAAAGTAAATTTCACTTACTTTAATGGCACAATTTAACAGATCACTTAAATCAGATATTTTCACCACAAAGTTTTAAATATAAATTAAACAAATTTGCAAGAGCACGAAATTTCACAGCTGTAAACGAGAAGGGTTGCCAGATTACATGTTATCTCAATTAATATGGGAGAGCTGGGTTATGCTAATAACAGTGTATGTGTCTTTGTGCCTAAAATAGATAAAATTGGGCGACAACTTGACCTAGCCTCCATATAACTAATATCAGGATTTTAGAACAACCGGCTGACTTTACACAAACCGTTGATTGTTGAGTAGATTGTTGTTGATTGATTGAGTATGTGAGGTACCTTAATAAAACCCAGCGAACATTTTATTACTATGTGACATTGTCAAAAACATGTAGATAAAATCAGGTTGATACTACCCTCCACTCCCATATACTACTTCATATAATATATTGATTTTCGTTTTTCTAAACAAAGTTTTCTGTGTGAGTTGTATATTTAAAAAAATCCCTGAGTATACGTTTTCAAGTATACCTGAGCAATGTCCAAATTAATGCAATCAGCACGTCCCCTTCTCTGCCCACAAAACACCCCATATAATGATTTCCGTTTTTCCACCTGACTTTAAACCGATTAGGTTCATCAAAACGAGTGATATTTTAAAGAAATGAAATGGACAAGGCTACTTAAAAATTATTTTGTTTACAACTGCATGTGTGTCTCATTTCTCCTAATATAAAGAATTTTGATACCTCGGTTGAGGTTTTTCACATCAATTCTATATATTAATTTATTTATTTTCTCTTCTCTTCAGTTGAGTTCGGTTCGGTGCTTATCATACATATACTCATCAAGTGAGTACATGACCTTCAATATAAGTTAGTAAGATACCAAATTTCAACAGAAAGAAAGATCTTAAAAAAGTAACTAGTAAATTTAATACGTTCACCATCTACTTGTAAACAGAAAGAAGATAATTCGGTTGTTGTACTCATCGGTGCGGTACCATTTACATACGGTAGGGCATGTGGTCCACAGTGATAATTTTATTAAACAATCTTATCTGAACATCAATATAGAATTCTTGTTTTTTAGTACAATCACTCAATTACGATTCGAATCATGCACTAATTCACCATAGTTGCTTGGATGACAACAAAATTGTTTAGCGTTCAAGTTCTCCACTTCAAAGAGCCTATTATTATGCTACAAAATAGGAAATCTAACTTTGGTAGCGACTCAAAAACGTTCTGCCAAAACGAATACACCCAATTCTTTTTCTACACGGTTTCTTTACACGGATTTAAAGTTACACGGTTGAAAAAAAAAATTAGTCTAGTACGGTATCAAAATTACTGTCTTGTAATTATAATTGTTCTACCACACTTGGCACCATTGCTGAAATGAACATATATAGTAGTAACTGGAAAATCCCCTTATTCGATAACTTTTACCTACACATTTTGATCACATGATATTTAGTCCATAAAATATTGCTCAATTAAAGTGTGTAAAGATTATTAAATAATACTTTTGTTCGCGCTGTCAATTACATTTGAACTTTTCTTACCTTAATAAGTGAAAAACTATTTTATCTATAAATTTTTAGTTAAGCTTTAAAAATAAAATTTTTGCTCTTACTACAGATAACAAAATGTCCAATTTTAAGCTTTAATGTCAATAAAATGCCATATGAACATAAAATTTATATGCATATCAGAAATTTTATGGTTTCAACATTTTTTACACGGTTTTTCGAAGTAAATATAGTGCTTTATTTCATCTTACAAGTTTTCAGATGACATGGAACGTATACCTCATTTTACTATAAGAAACGCCTCTTATTTTACACGTTTTCTTTTTACGCGGATTTCGGAGGAACGTATCCACCGTTTCAAAAAAGAGTTGAGGGAACACTTCTCCAGCCTGCTGAATGGCAGTGAAAGCACAACACCGGGAGAAGGCGAACCCGATTCCCCAATCGATGACGATGGAGCAGACGTTCCATTACCCGACCATGAAGAAGTTCGAATAGCAATTACCCGCTTGAAGAACAACAAAGCGGCAGGGGCCGATGGATTGCCGGCCGAGCTATTTAAACACGGCGGCGAAGAACTGATAAGGAGCATGCATCAGCTTCTTTGTAAAATATGGTCGGACGAAAGCATGCCCAACGACTGGAATCTAAGTGTGCTATGCCCAATCCGTAAAAAAGGAGACCCCACAATCTACGCCAACTACCGTGGGATTAGCCTCCTCAACATCGCATATAAGGTTCTATCGAGCGTATTGTGTGAAAGATTAAAGCCCACCGTCAAAAAACTGATTGGACCTTATCAGTGTGGCTTTAGACAACCGACCAGATATTCACCATGCGCCAAATCTTGGAAAAGACCCGTGAAAGGAGAATCGACACACACCACCACTTCGTCGATTTCAAAGCTGTTTCGACAGCACGAAAAGGAGCTGCCTTTATGCCGCGATGTCTGAATTTGGTATCCCCGCAAAACTGATACGGCTGTGTAAACTGACGTTGAGCGGCACCAAAAGCTCCGTCAGGATCGGACCAGTTTCAGACAAGGCGACTCCCTATCGTGCGACTTTTTCAATCTGCTGCTGGAGAAAATAGTTCGAGCTGCAGAACTTAATCGAGCAGGTACAGAGTGTACACACTCAATGTCAGCCTAGAAATCCAACGCAGGATAACTCTTGCCAACAGGTGCTACTTCGGACTGAGTAGGCAATTGAGAAGCAAAGTCCTATCTCGACGGACTAAAACCAAACTCTATAAGTCACTCATAATTCCCGTCCTGCTATATGGTGCAGAGGCTTGGACGATGTCAACAGCGGATGAGTCGACGTTGCGAGTTTTCGAGAGAAAAACTCTGCGAAAGATTTATGGTCCTTTGCGCGTTGGCCACGGCGAATATCGCATTCGATGGAACGATGAGCTGTACGAGATATACGACCACATTGACATAGTTCAGCGAATTAAAAGACAGCGGCTACGCTGGCTAGGTCATGTTGTCCGGATGGATGAAAACACTCCAGCTCTGAAAGACCTCCACTCCGTTGGAAGGACCAAGTGGAGAAGGACCTGGCTTCGCTTGGAATATCCAATTGGCGCCACGTAGCGAAAAGAAGAAACGACTGGCGCGCGGTTGTTAACTCGGCTATAATCGCGTAAGCGGTGTCTACGCCAATTAAGAAGAAGAAGAATAGCAAAGCTTCTAAACTTTTTCAACTTCTCGAAAGGTTTGATGATTTGAAAGCACCGCATCTTAATTTGAAGCTAATATCTTTGCTAAATGCTTGATAGACAGATCTATGAGTTTTTAATGGACTGCATGACTATGAAAAGCCGATGAATTTTGTAAAAAGTATCTCTATTTCTGAAATTGGTAGTTTTGTTGTTATCTGCGGACAAGCGGCCAATATGCTGCGACTGAGAATAAAAATTGAACTTGAAAATTTACTATGAAGCATCGTTAGTCTTGTCTAGCCTGCGGCCTAATATTTATTTTAATAATGGCGTACTGTAACTAATTGCATGCATTTTATTTATTTAAAAGAATAAAAGATTGTATTAACAGTTGGTTTGAAATTTTGCTATTTCACTTTCATGAACTGCTATATAAGGGCTAAGGTACCAGAATATTATTAACAGTTTGACGAAGTTCATTTACTGGTGAATATGAAATTCTTTACGGTATTATTTTTTATCGCTTTCGCCGTGGTCCTTGTTAATGGTATGTTTCTCTAACTGAAAGTAGCTCAGTTTCTTGGAGATTTTAATACTAAAATTTTCTAGGCCAACGAGGTGGACCTGGCGGACGTGGTGGTCCACGACTAGGAGGACGCGGTGGTCCTGGAGGTCCTGGTGGTCTTGGTGGCCCTGGTGGTCCTGGAGGTCCTGGTGGTCTTGATGGCCCTGGTGGTCCTGGAGGTCCTGGTGGTCTTGACGGCCCTGGTGGTCCTGGAGGTCCTGGTGGTCCTGGCGGTCCTGGTGGTTGTGGCCCACTTAATTCCACTACTGTTGCACCATCTACCACCACAACTGTTGCAGCGAATTCAACAACTACTACGACCACACTCGCTCCATAAATTTATCATTAGTTGCTTCAGTTATTATAAACAAATAATTTGAATTTCTAATAAATGAAAATAATTGCATTAAAGTTTTTCCTTGTATGCTTAAGAAAATTAAAAGTTTCGAAAAATTCTCTGATTTCTAACAGGGAAGGATAAGTAAGAACAAAACGACGATGGATTTTATCTTCAAGTTACTATATCTACTTCAAATCCAGTTAGGTTCGATCATGTGGTAATTCTCGTAGTTATTAAAACACAAAGTTCAATTTTCAATTCAGTTCATTTTCGTAGTAATAAGCTTCCTCCTAATATGTTAAGCGAAATGCTCTTTGACTCATCTTCTGAATTCATATTGGTATCTATAGCTACTAAAAAATGGTCATAATCATAATTTGTTCCTTGACTAAGACTATTTTGTATTACAAAGCGCCGGAATTCTTCGTTCTGAATACGGATTTTCCAAATACTATATTGGCTTGTATTTTGCCAGCCAGGTTAATAATTTTTACTGAGTTGAGTTGAGTGAGCATACTTTAATGAACATAAAACAGGACAAAACATTAATTTCGGCTGCACAAAGCTATAATAACTTTCACAAGTGTATGCTTCATGTCAACTGCTTTGCACAGCACGAAAATAAGCTGCTTTTATGTTGCTATGCAATATTAATACGGCTGTGTAAACTGACATTGAGCAATACCAAAAGCTCCGTCAGGGTCGAGAAGGATCTCTCCGACCCGTTCGATGCCAAACGAGGTTTCAGACAAGACGACTTCCTCGACTCTCTACTCCTGCGACTTCTTCAATTTACTCCTAGTGAAAATATTTCGAGTTGCAGAGCTGAATAGAGAAGGTGCAATCTTCTATGCTGGTGCGCCGATTACATTGATATCATTGGCCGTTAGTTCTGCTTTCTCCAGATTGCATAAGGAAGCGAAGTAAATACAGTCTGTCAAGAAAGAGCGTGGTCGTGTTAATTTATAAAAAAAAATATTTTATGAAACTTTCATATTTGTATATACATACATTGTACACATTACAAACAATGATGCAATTTGGTCAATAATATGACCAGTCACCACCGGCGTCGATAATTGCCTGGCATCTCCGAGGCATGCTTTCTACTAATGTGACGGCGTATTGTAGCTAGCTAGCTAGGATCTCCAGATCCGACGAATTTCGGAAGACACCTGCTTCAAAGTGTATGTGCGTCTTCCACGAAGCTGTTTAATATATGAACACACATTTTTAATAGGGTTTGCATCGGGCGACTGCGACGGTCTATCCAATGTAACGATGCCAGATTGAGTTTTCCACTGAGTACAGAGCTTGCTGCGGTATTTAGGATCGTTGTCCTCCTGCAGAATCCATTCTTCATTTTTTCTGATGAACCGTCGTTAGAGATAGCAGTAAAGCCTTTTTGTAGATGTTTATCATTTCCTCGGCATTTAGGTTGTCAGTAAAGAGGTACAAAGTGCTGAATCCCTGCTTTGAGAAGCAGCCCCAAAGATGCAACTTTATTTCATGTTTTATGGTCCGCTGAACAAGTCTATTGGTGAAAGTTGACCAGGCTCGCGTGAGAACAGAACGTGCCCATATAGAACATTCATCAGTAAAAATGACATTTTCAAAATCTCTATCAATATTCTCATGCGCCCAAGCGAGTCACTTTGTCACAAGTTTTTCAGTCAACAGAGGCTTCTTCATTGTGTTGTGCCATTTCTGATGATGAGTATGAAGAAGGGTTCGGATAGTTTCGTAGGGTACATCTAAACCTTTTGCCATTAATTTTGCTTGTCCTTGCTGCAGTGTTAAAGCAGGATTCCGCGAAAACAGATTCACTATTTTTTTCATCTTTTTTGTTCACCTTTCCTATCGAACCACGTTCTGATAAATCATCGACTATATATAGCTGGATCCACTTCTGTACAAATGCCTTCGACTTTCTCAAATATTTACCAGCCACTGATTCCCACATTTCGGGTGGATGCAAAGGAACACAGCTTCGTAGCGCGATGCGTACTTAGCACTCATCGCGTTTAACGTGATTCTCTTTCAAAATATCAACGACAACTGAACTTTTGTTGACAATGCATCAAGGACAAAGCTTCCCTCTATCCGCTCGCGAAGAAATTAGAGCGAAATATTTCATTAACTGTCGTTAAAGTCGACCGCGCTCTTACTTGACAGACTATAGGACTGCTAGTGAACGTGGGCAAGACGAAATACCTCCTGTCATCAAACAAACACGCGACTTGGCTCCCACGTCACTGTTGACAGTCATAACATTTTCATAACTTTGAAGTCATAACTTTGAAGTCGTAAACAACATCAGCGTCAGTCTCGAAATTTAACGCAGAATAAATATTAAAACCATGTGCTATTTCGGTCGGAGTAGGCATTTGAGAAGTAAAGTCCTCTCTCGACGAAAAAAGACCAAACATGACTTGCAGTCATCATCTCCGTCCTGCTATATAATGCAGAGGCATGAACGATAACATCGGATGATTCGGCCGAGCGAGTTTCCAGGAGAAAGGTTCTGCGGGAGAAAGATCCTTCAGTCGACGGAACGATGTGCTGAACGAGATATACGACGAAATTGACATTGTTAAGCGAATTAAGAGACAGTAGCTACACTGGCTAGGTTATGTCGTCCGAATGCATGAAAACACTCTGGCTCTGAGAGTATTCAATGCATTATCCGCTGGTGAAAACACGACATGAGCAAGACATGGACTCCGTGGGAAACACCAGGTAGAGAAGAACCTAGCCACACATCATTAATTGGCGCCAAACAGCAAAAAGGAAGAACAATGTGGCGCGCTGTTGGCTATAACCGCGTAAGCGGTGTCTACGCCACTAACGAAGAAGAGGAAGAAGGAGTACTCTTAAAAATTGAACTGGGAAGATTTATGTCGCTACATGACATAAAAAATAAGTAAGAATTTGTTTTAATAGTAGTTCTAACCCGATGGCATAAAAGCAATATAAATCTTTACAAATAATAATATTCCGTTTTAATTGCAAAATAGCCAATCTTATGTTTGTGAAGATATGGTGATTTTAAAGTCGATTGTGCAATTTTTTCAGGCCGCAGACAATTTGAAAGCACCAAGGCTCGAAAGAAGAAAGTCTAAAATGCGACCAAACTATTAGGTTATATATTGTTTAAGGCAACATCGAACAACAATGTCCCTCAATTTTTGAATGCTATTTGGTTTATGGCGTCGAATTTAGTGCTTATAATTGCCCACAAGTTCTCAATAGGGTTGAAATCAGGGCTATTTCCAGGCCATGGAAAAGGCTCAATCCCCAAAACATCTTTATATTCGTTCAGATATGCAAAGTAGTTAGTGTGTATGGAACTTCAAAAATTATTCGTGAAAGAAAATGTTAATGCTATCCTTACCGACTTTGACCACTGACACGGTGCAGAATCATCTTGAAAAATTACTTTTTCTACGAGCTTAGTTAAAGTTTCGATGGTAGGTAAAAGATCTTTTTTTATTATTTCTACGTACCATTTAATATTATTATTTTCACAACTTTTGGATTCGTCCCCAAACCATAATGTATGGCGAATGCTTTACAATACTACGAACATCATTGTATCACTGTATCGTTCTTTGACTCAGCGACGAACCATGACTCCCGAATCTGATCTAGTAAGGTTTATTTCGCTTTTGTCTGAAAACATAATACGATTACTTTCATTTAGGGCCAATTTGCTCTTACTCTGGACCAATGTAGACGGGTAAAATGCCTTTTTTGGGGGTTTTGCGGCTCTTCGGGCTTTAAAATTATTTTCTCTCAACCGACGTTTAACAATTGAGCAGATTAGTGCCATTCGATGAATAACCTTAAGCTCCGCATCAATTTCTGCCTTCCCGTTTATTCGTCTTCCTTCGGCTGGCTTTCTGTTGTTCAGTTGAAGCCGCTTTTTTCGACTGCTTGCTTCTAACTCATCAATTGTTGACCGTAAAATGTAGAATCAATCGTTCGAACAGGCTGGACCAGTTCATAGTGGATGATTCCTTTCCAATCCCACCACACTCAGAATAACTTCTCGAGGCGTCAATGGCTTTGCGAGCAATTGTTGTGATTCACCACGCTTGAACTATGATCTTTTTTTGGCTATGTATAAATAGTTCAAAACCGTTTGATGATGAATGTTAAGTTCCTTAGCGATATCATGGCTGCTTAAGTGACGGTCCTGGTCAATCTTTTCTAGGTGAATCTTTCATATCGAAGTTTCTTCACAAATTTCATTGCTGGCTTGTGTGGCATTCTTCCCTTTTTTATACAAAAATTGCAAAATAAACCGAATTTCTTCATTATTTTCATTCTTTTGTGAACAGTTGTAACCTTTTTTCAACTTCCCCGAATTTTAGTTAAAATAAGCTTAAAATCTCACCTTTCCAACCCAATATAGCATGACACAATGTGATTGGTAGCACTGGAGATATACTACTGCAACATATTTTGACAAAATACGAAAAGACTTTTTCGACTACCCAATATTAAATTCAATTAAAATTTTCTACTTTAACCCCAACAAACATTGAGGAATGAAAAAACTAACATTTGAAAACCGGATTTTCCTTAAAAAAACCAGAAAATCACACAACTGCAAAGACATTTACAAACGGGAGGGTACTTTCTATCGGCTATATTTTCTATTTAAAGATTTTTATTTACTTATACATTTGTATAAAATATTGTTTTAACAGTTGGTTTGAAATGTCGCCAAATTGCGAAACTTTATTGGTTGAAATTTTGATGAAATTCTGCTATGTAAGGGCTAAATTTCCAAAATAATATTATCAGTTTGATTATTTCTTATCGCTTTCGCCGTGGTCCATGTTGATGGTATGTTTCTCTAGTTAAAAGTTGCTCAGTTTTTTGCAGAATTTAATATTAAACTACTCTAAGCCAACGACTTGGACATGGTGGACTAGGCGGACGTGGCGGCCCACAACTAGGAGGACGCGGTGGTCCTGGCGGTCGTGGCGGTTGTGGTGGTCTTCCTGGACCACGTAATTCCACTACTGTTGCACTAGCTGCCAACTCAACTGTTGCAGCGAATTCAACAACTACTACGACCACACTCGCTCCATAAATTTATCATTAGTTACTGCAGTTACAAATAATCTTCAGTAAACAAATAATCTGAATTTCTAATAAATGAAAATAATTGCATTAAAATTTTTCCTCATATGATTAAGAAAATTAAGTTAAAATAGACGACTATAGATTTTTATCTTCAAGCTACTATATGTATCTACTTCACTACTGGTAATTCTCGTACTTAATTTAAGCTTCCTCCTAATATGTTAAGCGAAATGCTTTTTGACACTTCATGTTTCAGCAATGTTTTTGTGTCGGTATCTTGAATTCATATTGGTATCTATAGCTACCAGAAAATGGTTATACTCAGTATTTATTCGTTGAATAGGCCTATTTTTAGTACAAGGTACCGGAATTCTCCGTTTTGCATGTGGATTATCCAAATATTGCCACATATTGCGTCTAAAGGGTTGTATTTTGCCAGCTAGGTTAACAATTTTGACTGAGTTGAGTTGATTGCGATATCTGAGGTGGTTCTGAGTGAAAATACTTTAATAGACATAAAACAGGACAAATCGTTAATTTCGGCAACATTAAGCTATGCCTTTCACGAGTGTATGCATTATATCAATTGCTTTGGACAGCATGAAAATTAGCTGATTTTATGCCGCTATGTCTCAATTTGGTATCCTCGCAAAATTAATACGGCAGTGTAACCTGACGTTGAGTAGTACCAAAAGATCCGTCAGGGTCGAGAAGGATCTCTCCGCTATTTGACTAATTTGGAAATTTCAAACTAGTGGCAAGCTTTATAAAAAATTATGTCCAAATATAACCCATATTAAATTATGAACTGCTTTGATTAGAACCTTCCAAACCTTCTAACTATTAGAAACTTTTTCGAACTCTGAGTTCTAAAGAATTGGCAACGTATCTGAAAATTACGCCTGCACAAATATTTCTTAAAACCATTTGATATAACAGCCATATGACAATACTTCAATTTTTTTGACAGTTTACTTGAATACAAAATTTGAAAAGGTGGCAACCTTACTCAAAAATATTTTAGAACACTTCGTCACGCACCTTGAAAAGTTCCCTCATTTTATTTAATGTTAATGATTTAATTTTTACACGCTGATGTCATCCCTATTCCAAAATATGTGTATGATTTTTGAAACCCTCTTGGTTGGCTACTCATATAATTTTTGAGACCTTATGAGAGGTTTATCTTCCAAATCACTTAAGATATAATAATGAAATTTGCTCAGAAACAATACCGACCGACCCTTACCGACACTTTAAAAATAAATGATAACCCGCCCACTCCTCGTATAACGGTTCTGCTATAAACTACCAAAAACGCGATAAGTCATTAAAAACCAAGCCAAAGAAGCATACTCTAATATAGGCCTCACCAAAAATATAAAAAGAATTTTTGTGGTAAATGGATTTCTAAATTCTTTAAACCAACGTTTAACAAAACTAAAAGCGCCTTTAGCTTTAAACGCCATGGAATCAGCGAAACTGCATACTTGCTCCAACCTAAAGTTTTGTATTACGTAAAAAGTAGGGTGTACAGGTCTACGTGAAGAGCACATCGATTTATGCATATCATTTCTAAAACACCAAGAAACTATGTTGTTTAAGTCTATTTGCAGCTGACATCTTTCGCTATTTGAAGTATATGATTTAAAAAGTTTTATCGTCAGCATATAATATAAAAAGGATATGTCATTAATAAATAACAAGAACAGAATTGGACCAAGATGGCTACCTTGAAGAACGCCTGAAGGAACATTGATTATGTCAGAAAAAGTATCGTTAAATAAGACTTGTTGAATTCTATTGCTAAGATAAGAAGCAACCCATTTTAGAAATATTGGTTGAAAAACAAGAAAATCAAGTTTATTCAAAAGAATTGAATGGTTTACTTCATCAAAAGCTTTACTTAAATCTGTGTATACGAGTATAACATCAGAATGCTTATTCTCCCTAAAGCCCGTTGATACATGTGATACAAATTGAAGCAAATTAGTTGCCCTAAATTTCCCTTTACGAAAACAGTGCTGAGAACAAGAAATTAGTGGAGAAATCCGGAAGTTTATGTCGTCTGTTATAATTGCTTCAAAAATTTTAAGTATCACTGACAATTTTGCTATGCCCCTCTTAAGTAAAGGAATTATAAATGACTTTTCCATATAGATGGAAATAAGCATTTCTTAAGAGATGAATTGAATAGGAGAGACAGGTGTAAAAAAATGGCGCATCCTGGTGACATTGATCCTGACTCTCCTGGTGGTCTGAAAACCAAAAATCAAAAGAAATTTTTAATCAGTAAGGATGCTGTTATAGTCCCTACCTCAGGGAACACGAAAACAATTTTTTTTTGAAAAATGGCGACTGCCTGAAAATAAAAATCATTTTTTACGCTTTTTTTGAAATTCCTGATTTTTTTTTTAAATATTAAAAACATAGGATTAAAGATTATATAAAGATAAAGGATAAAGGATTATATAAAGAAGGTTCACACAAAATTTCAAGTAAATCGGTTGTATAGAACTTGAGATAATGCCGGTACCGTGTGGAAAAAAGTAATTTCGAGAAAAACGCGTTTAAAAAAGTGAGTCCGGCCGATCCGGGCTAGGTACTGCGTCACTAAGGTACATGTAGCTCTTAAAATAATTTTAATTTTTAAAAATCCTTTGGAGGATATGTTCTGAAAGGTCTAAACTGTAAATATATAAAAAAAATAGAATTTTTCAAAATTCTAGAGTAGAATACCCCTTTAAGTTTAAAAGCGCGAGATTTTCTATTTTTTATTTTACATAATTCTCTCGAAAACCATAAATTAGAACTCATTTTTTGAGTAACAACACATTTCGGAATATATTTTTAAAATAATTTTAAAATAGTTTCATTGAAATGGGAAGCACTTAATTCAATATTACTTTAGAAAGTTCGTAATTAATCTTCTTAAAATTAGTTTTGGCAAAGGTAAAAGGTCTTGTGTATTAATATGAACAAAGCTGGCTATGATCCCGATTCTAATTTCCAAAGCAAGATGATACGAGTCGGAGTCGGAGTCGGATCGCATCGGACAACAGAGAATATTGAAGCGTTATCAACGTGAACCAGTTCTAAGAACTTATCAAACTTGAAATTAATTTAATTTGGTTAAGACCCAACTCCGACATTTCATCTAAGAACTATGTAAAAACTCATTAAGACATATGCCAGTACACAGGAATGATGTAATCATCAATAGATTTCCATGATACGTAGGCTGCTATATATATCTCTGGCGTAGGCAACATTAAGTTGCCAGGTGTAATCTGACATTTCCATTGGAAAGTTTGACATTTTTTAGCATAACATCACTCAGAACGTTTTGTCATTTAATTGTGAATTGTTTTATTTAGAGGGAATTAAAAATTGCATCTCGGCCAAAAAATGGAATTAGTTCGTGAACATTTTCGTGCGATCATTTTTCACAACTTTCGACGTGGATTATCACGACAAGAGTGCATAGATGAACTAAAACCTTTGTATGGCTATGAAGCACCATCTTATAGCACTGTGAAAAACTGTTACAACGAATTCAATCGTGGCCGACGCTCGCTCAAAGACGAATTCCGTGAAGGTCGTCCAAAAACAGCCGTTGTGCTAGAAAACATCGATGCCGTACGTGAACTGATAATGCAAGACCGTCATGTAACATACCTTCAGATAGAGGCATGCCTATGCATTTCTCCCACCAGCATACATTCGATATTGCATGAACACCTGGCCGTAAAAAAGATTTGTTCTTGTTGGATCCCGCACAATTTGACAATCGCTCAAAAAAAGGCTCGTGTGGATTGGTGTAAAGAAATGCTGAAAAAATACGATCGCGGTGCTTCGAAAGACGTTTATAAGATCGTCACAGGTGACGAATCATGGATCTATGCGTATGAGCCCGAAACAAAACAGCAATCGACCGTGTGGGTCTTCCAAGACGATTCAAATCCAACGAAAGTTGTTCGTGAAAGAAGCACTTCGAAGCAAATGGTCGCCTGTTTTCGTCGCCAGAAGATGCTGTTGAAGCATTCAAAAACCATGTTTTGGAGGTGTCTCAATCGGAGTGGAAAAGTGCTTCGAAAATTGGTTTGAGAGCATGCAAAAGTGTATAAATCTTGATGGAGAATATTTTGAAAAAAATGAAACCATTTTCGTTGATAAATATTCCTATTTTCATTACTAGGCCAGAGATATATATAGCAGCCCTCGTACACACGGTATATTGAAATCTTCCAAAACAATTATCGAATCAGTATTATTAGCCATGGAGAATTGAGGCGGTATATAAGATAAAGTTAAATAGATATGGCCACTATTAGCGCAAATTTGAATGCACTTAAGTCCTTTGAAGTCTGCATGCAGAACATCGACTTCTTCAGATGGAATTGAAGAATGAACAGCAAACAAGATACCACCTCCTATTCTGCTCAGCCGGTCATATCTAAAAGTTTCAAGATCGCTATCGATTATTTCATTATTATCAAAAATGTGGGGCTTTAGCCAAGTTTCTGTGAAAGCAATGATTTTAGGCCTAAATTTTTCGGTAAGGCTTTCAAGCTCATGGCCAATCTCCTTGAAATCATTGCGCGCCTCCCTAAAGACTTTAAATAATTCAATTTCTGTTGGTCTGCATTTTATGCCCTTACTATCAAGAATAGAATACAATATCCTGCCTGTCAGTCCAGCACATTAAAGATGGGTAAGCTCGCCACATAGCCAGCAAGAAACAATGCGTTCAAGTCATAATGATAGAAACTATATTAAATAATAATATAATAAATTTAAATAATAAAAATAAAAAGAGCAATGTCAAAAATATTTATAACAAATAATTGGTTATCACGATAACGACAAAAGTAGCGAGTAGTTTGAGATGCACTGTGACACATGAAAAGTAAGAAACTCGCAAACAGCTGTGAACAAAGTTGGAAAACGAATAAAAGCAATAAAGGAATATAAATTAACACTAACAATTTAAAAATGTAGCAACAAAATAATTTGAAAATGACTCCGCGGAATAAATTAAAATTAGACAACACATAATTAAAGTGAATTTCACTTACTTTAATGGCACAATTTAACAGTGATATTTATCTTAATAGATCACTTAATTCATTTATTTTCACCACAAAGTTTTAAATATAAATTAAACAAATTTGCAAGAGCACGAAATTTCACAGCTGTAAACGAGAAGGGTTGCCAGATATCATATTATCTCAATTACAATGGGGAGCTGGTTATGCTAATAACAGTATATGTGTCTTTGTGCCTAAAATAGATAAAATTGGGCGACAACTTGACCTAGCCTCCATATAACTAATATCAGGATTTTAGAACAACCGGCTGACTTTACACAAACCGTTGATTGTTGAGTAGATTGTTGTTGATTGATTGAGTATGTGAGGTACCTTAATAAAACCTAGCGAACATTGTCAAAAACATGTAGATAAAATCAGGTTGATACTACCCTCCACTCCCATATACTACTTCATATAATATATTGATTTCCGTTTTTCTAAACAAAGTTTTCTGTGTGAGTTGTATATTTAAAAAAATTCCTGAGTATACGTTTTCAACTATACCTGAGCAATGTCCAAATTAATGCAATCAGCACGTCCCCTTCTCTGCCCACAAAACATCCCATATAATGATTTCCGTTTTTCCACCTGACTTTAAATCGATTAGGATCATCAAAACGAGTGATATTTTAAAAAATGAAATGGCCAAGGTTCCTTAAAAATTATTTTGTTTACAACTGCATGTGAATGGATTTGGTCTAGATCTTGGTCTAAATCTCATTTCCCCTAATATAAAGAATTTTGATACCTTGGTTGATGTTTTTCACAGCAATTATATACATATATTAATTTATTTATTTTCTCTTCTCTTCAGTTGAGTTCGGTTCGGTGCTAAATGTATGATTTACTCATCAAGTGAGTACATGACCTTCAATATAAGTTAGTAAGATATCAAATTTCAACAGAAAGAAATGAAGATCTTAAAAAAGTAACTAGTAAATTTAATACGTTCACCATCTTCTTGTAAACAGATAGAAGATAATTCGGTTGTTGCACTGATCGGTGCGGTACCATTTACATACGGTAGAGCGTGTGGTCCACAGTGATAATTTTATTTAACAATCTTATCTCAACATCAATATAAAATTCTTGTTTTTTAGCGTACAAAGTACTATCACTCAATTACGATTCGAATCATGAACAAATTCACCATAGCTGCTTGGATGACAACAAAATTGTTATAGCGTTCAAGTTCTCCACTTCAAAGAGCCTATTATTATGCTACAAAATAGGAAACCTAACTTTGGTAGCGACTCTCGAACGTTCTGTTAAAACGAATACACCCAATTCTTTTTTTACACGGATTTAAAGTTACACGGTTGAAAAATTAATCTAGTACGGTTTCAAAATTACTGTCTTGTAATTATGTTTGTTCTACCCCACTTAGCACCATTGCTGAAATGAACATATGTATAGTAGTAACTGGAAAATCCCCTTATTCGATAACTCTTACCTACACATTTTGATTCCATGATATTTAGCCCATAACATATTGCTTAATTAAAGAGTGTAGAGATTATTACCTCGCAATATTTTATCAATTGTTCGAGCTATCAATTACATTTGAACTTTTCTTACCTTAATAAGTGAAAAAGTATTTTATCTATAAATTTTTTGTTTAGCTTTAAAAATAAAATTTTTGCTCTTACTACAGATAACAAAATGTTAAAATTTAAGTTTTAATGCTCAATAAAATGGCATATGAATATAAAATTGGTATGCATATGAGAAATTTTATGGTTTCAACATTTTTTACACGTTTTTCGAAGTAAATATAGTGCTTTATTTCATCTTACAAGTTTTCAGATGACATGGAACGTATACCTCATTTTACTATAAGAAACGCCTCTTATTTTACACGTTTTCTTTTTACGCGGATTTCGGAGGAACGTATCCACCGTTTCAAAAAAGAGTTGAGGGAACACTTCTCCAGCCTGCTGAATGGCAGTGAAAGCACAACACCGGGAGAAGGCGAACCCGATTCCCCAATCGATGACGATGGAGCAGACGTTCCATTACCCGACCATGAAGAAGTTCGAATAGCAATTACCCGCTTGAAGAACAACAAAGCGGCAGGGGCCGATGGATTGCCGGCCGAGCTATTCAAACACGGCGGCGAAGAACTGATAAGGAGCATGCATCAGCTTCTTTGTAAAATATGGTCGGACGAAAGCATGCCCAACGACTGGAATTTAAGTGTGCTATGCCCAATCCATAAAAAAGGAGACCCCACAATCTGCGCCAACTACCGTGGGATTAGCCTCCTCAACATCGCATATAAGGTTCTATCGAGCGTATTGTGTGAAAGATTAAAGCCCACCGTCAAAAAACTGATTGGACCTTATCAGTGTGGCTTTAGACAACCGACCAGATATTCACCATGCGCCAAATCTTGGAAAAGACCCGTGAAAGGAGAATCGACACACACCACCTCTTCGTCAATTTCAAAGCTGCTTTCGACAGCACGAAAAGAAGCTGCCTTTATGCCGCGATGTCTGAATTTAGTATCCCCGCAAAACTGATACGGCTGTGTAAACTGACGTTGAGCGGCACCAAAAGCTCCGTCAGGATCGGGAAGAACCTCTCCGAGCCGTTCGATACCAAACGAGGTTTCAGACAAGGCGACTCCCTATCGTGCGACTTTTTCAATCTGCTGCTGGAGAAAATAGTTCGAGCTGCAGAACTTAATCGAGCAGGTACAGAGTGTACACACTCAATGTCAGCCTAGAAATCCAACGCAGGATAACTCTTGCCAACAGGTGCTACTTCGGACTGAGTAGGCAATTGAGAAGCAAAGTCCTATCTCGACAGACTAAAACCAAACTCTATAAGTCACTCATAATTCCCGTCCTGCTATATGGTGCAGAGGCTTGGACGATGTCAACAGCGGATGAGTCGACGTTGCGAGTTTTCGAGAGAAAAATTCTGCGAAAGATTTATGGTCCTTTGCGCGTTGGCCACGGCGAATATCGCATTCGATGGAACGATGAGCTGTACGAGATATACGACCACATTGACATAGTTCAGCGAATTAAAAGACAGCGGCTACGCTGGCTAGGTCATGTTGTCCGGATGGATGAAAACACTCCAGCTCTGAAAGACCTCCACTCCGTTGGAAGGACCAAGTGGAGAAGGACCTGGCTTCGCTTGGAATATCCAATTGGCGCCACGTAGCGAAAAGAAGAAACGACTGGCGCGCGGTTGTTAACTCGGCTATAATCGCGTAAGCGGTGTCTACGCCAATTAAGAAGAAGAAGAATAGCAAAGCTTCTAAACTTTTTCAACTTCTCGAAAGGTTTGATGATTTGAAAGCACCGCATCTTAATTTGAAGCTAATATCTTTGCTAAATGCTTGATAGACAGATCTATGAGTTTTTAATGGACTGCATGACTATGAAAAGCCGATGAATTTTGTAAAAAGTATCTCTATTTTAGAAAGTGGTAGTTTTGTTGTTATCTGCGGACAAGCGACCAACATGCTGCGACTGAGAATAAAAATTGAACATGAAAATTAACTATGGTGCACCGTTAGTCTTGTCTAGCCTGCGGTCTAATATTTATTTTAATAATGGCGTACTGTAACTAATTGCATGCATTTTATTTACTTAAAAGAATAAAAGATTGTATTAACAGTTGGTTTGAAATTTTGCTATTTCACTTTCATGAACTGCTATATAAGGGCTAGGGTACCAGAATATTATT
The DNA here is from genome assembly GCF_023373825.1 of Bactrocera dorsalis. Classification (NCBI taxonomy): domain Eukaryota; kingdom Metazoa; phylum Arthropoda; class Insecta; order Diptera; family Tephritidae; genus Bactrocera; species Bactrocera dorsalis. The sequence continues at coordinate 30,928,351 of NC_064303.1, read as the reverse complement.
AACAGTTTGACGAAGTTCATTTACTGGTGAATATGAAATTCTTTACGGTATTATTTTTTATCGCTTTCGCCGTGGTCCTTGTTAATGGTATGTTTCTCTAACTGAAAGTAACTCAATTTCTGGCAGATTTTAATATTAAAATTTTCTAGGCCAACGAGGTGGACCTGGCGGACGTGGTGGTCCACGACTAGGAAGACGCGGTGGTCCTGGAGGTCCTGGTGGTCTTGGCGGCCCTGGTGGTCCTGGAGGTCCTGGTGGTCCTGGAGGTCCTGGTGGTTGTGGCCCACTTAACTCCACTACTGTTGCACCATCTAGCACCACAACTGTTGCAGCGAATTCAACAACTACGACCACACTCGCTCCATAAATTTATCATTAGTTGCTTCAGTTATTATAAGCAAATAAGCTGAATTTCTAATAAATTAAAATAATTGCATTAAAATTTTTCTTGTATGCTTAAGAAAATTAAAAGTTTCGAAAAATTCTCTGATTTCTAACAGGGAAGGATAAGTAAGAACAAAACGACGATGGATTTTTATCTTCAAGTTACTATATCTACTTCAAATCCAGTTAGGTTCGATCATGTGGTAATTCTCGTAGTTATTAAAACACAAAGTTCAATTTTCAATTCAGTTCATTTTCGTAGTAATAAGCTTCCTCCTAATATGTTAAGCGAAATGCTATTTGACTCATCTTCTGAATTCATATTGGTATATATAGCTACTAGAAAATGCTCACAATCATAATTTGTTCCTTGACTGAGCCTATTTTGTATTACAAAGCGCCGGAATTCTTCGTTCTGAAAACGGATTTTCCAAATATTGTATTGGCTTGTATTTTGCTAGCCAGGTTAATAATTTTTACTGAGTTGAGTTGAGTGAGCATACTTTAATGAACATAAAACAGGACAAAACATTAACTTCGGCTGCACCAGGCTATAATAACTTTCACAAGTGTATGCTTCATGTCAACTGCTTTGCACAGCACGAAAATAAGTTGCTTTTATGTTGCTATGCAATATTAATATGGCTGTGTAAACTGACATTGAGCAATACCAAAAGCTCCGCCTGGGTCGAGAAGGATCTCTCCGACCCGTTCGATACCAAACGAGGTTTCAGACAAGGCGACTCCCTCGACTCTCGACTCCTGCGACTTCTTCAATTTACAGAGCTGAATAGAGAAGGTACAATCTTCTATGCTGGTGCGCCGATTATATTGATATCATTGGCCGTTAGTTCTGCTTTCTCCAGATTCCATAAGAAAGCGAAGTAAATACAGTAGGGGTATTCGCTTGCTCTTGCATATTGCAAAAATACTATACCGAAATATACAAGGGCACGAGAGCACCCATTGCAGAATCTAGTGATATATGAACGGCTGATTCGGTCAATTTATTGTGAATGACTAGTATGCATGGCTATTGTGAATTGGCGCACCTTCTGCATACATTTTTAACAAACAAAACTGTAACAAATCTTTATACTTTAAATAGAAATTATAAAATCTATTTAAAATTTACCTTCCTCAATAATTTAACAACGTAATATGTCTTTATGTAAAATGGCGGCAAAAACAGAGTTGCAATTAGATTTTTGCATGACATTACACGCAAATATACATGGGTTTTGGTCTGACATATTTTACAGCCATTGCAAAAAATTTTCTGCGTGTGTTTGTTGTTGTGCCGGTGCACGATTTGGAAATATATTCAATTCTTGCACCGTGCAAGGGTTTTGCAAGAGCAAGCGAATACCCCTATTCTGTCAAGTAAGAGCGTGGTCGTGTTAATTTATAAAAAAAAAATGATTTTATGAAACTTTCATATCTATATACACATTGTACACATTATAAACAATGATGCAATTTGGTCAATAATATGACCAGTCACCACCGGCGTCGATAATTGCCTGGCATCTTCGAGGCATGCTTTCTACTAATGTGACGGGCGTATTGTAGCTAGTAGCTAGGATCTCCAGATTCCGACGAATTTCGGAAGACACCTGCTTCAAAGTGTATGTGCGTCTTCCACGAAGCTTCTGTTTAATATGTGCCCACACATTTTCAATAGGGTTTGCATCTGGCGACTGCGACGGCCAATCGAATGTAACGATGCCAGATTGAGTTTTCCACTGAGTACAGAGGTTGCTGCGGTATTTAGGATCGTTGTCCTCCTGCAGGATTCAATCTTCATTTTTTCTGTTGAACCATCGTTGGAGATAGCAGCAAAGCCTTTTTGTAGACTTTTATCATTTTCTTTGCATTTAGGTTGTCAGTAAAGAGGTACAAAGTGCCGAGTCCCTGCTTTGCGAAGCAGCCCCAAAGATGCACCTTTATTCCATATTTTACGATCCGCTGAACAAGTCTATTGGTGGAAGTTGACCAGGCTCGCGTGAGAACAGAACGTGGCCATATAGAACATTCATCAGTAAAAATGGCATTTTCAAAATCTCTATCAATCTTCTCATGCGCCCAAGCGAGTCGCTTTGTCACAAGTTTTTCAGTCAACAGAGGCTTCTTTTTCAGATCATGAGTATGAAAAAGGGTTCGGATAGTTTCGTAGGATACATCTAAACCTTTTGCCTGTCCTTGCCGCAGTGTTAAAGCAGGATTCCGCGAAAACAGATTCACTATTTTTTTCATATTTTTTTTTTCACCTTTCCTATTGAACCACGTTCTGGTAAATCATCGACTATATATAGCTGGATCCACTTCTGTACAAATGCCTTCGACTTTCTCATATATTTAGCAGCCACTCGGCTCGCGAAGAAATTAGAGCGAAATCTTTCTTTAACTGCCAGTAAAGTCGACCGCGCTCTTACTTGACAGACTATAGGACTGCTAGTGAACGTGGGCAAGATGAAATACCTCCTGTCATCAAACAAACACGCGACTTGGCCCCACGTCACTGTTGACAGTCTTTGAAGTCAGTTCGGACTGAGTAGGCAATTGAGAAGTAAAGTCCTCTCTCGACGAAAAAAGATCAAACATGACTTGCAGTCATCATCTCCGTCCTGCTGTATGCTGCAGAGGCGTGAACGATAACATCTGATGATTCGGCCGAACGAGTTTTCAGGAGAAATGTTCTGCGGGAGAAGGGTCCTTCAGTCGACGGAACGATGAGCTGTACGAGATATACGACGACATTGACATTGTAAGCGAATTAAGAGACAGTAGCTACGCTGGCTAGGTTATGTCGTCCGAATGCATGAAAACACTCTGGCTCTGAGAGTATTCAGTGCATTATCCGCTGGTGAAAACACGACATGAGGAAGACATGGACTCCGTGGGAAACACCAGGTAGAGAAGGTCCTAGCCACACATTCTTAATTGGCGCCAAACAGCAAAAAGGAAGAACAATCGGGGCGCGCTGTTGTAAAGTTGGCTATAGCCGTGTAAGCGGTGTCTACGCCAATAAAGAAGAAGAGGAAGAAGGGGCGGTAAACTAGTCAGAATATTCTTAAAAACTTAACTGGAAAGATTTATGTCGCAACATGACATAAAAAATAAGTAAAGCAATATAAATCTTTAGAAATAATAACATTCCGTTTTAATTGCAAAATAGCCAACCTTATGTTTGTGAAGATATTGTGGATTTTAAAGTCGATTGTGCAATTTTTCAGGGCGCAGACAATTTGAAAGCACTAAGGCTCGAAAGAAGAAAGTCTAAAATGCGACCAAACTATTAGGTTATATATTGTTTAAGGCAACATCGAACAACAATGTCCCTCAATTTTTGAATGCTATTTGGTTTATGGCGTCGAATTTTGTGCTTTATAATTGCCCACAAGTTCTCAATAGGGTTGAAATCAGGGCTGTTTCCAGGCCATGGAAAAGGCTCAATGCCCAAAACATCTTTATATTCGTTCAGATATGCAAAGTAAAAAGTATATTTGTAATAATTAGTGTGTATGGAACTTCAAAAACTATTCGTGAATGAAAATGTTAGTGGTATCCATACCGACTTTGACCGCTGACACGGTGCAGAATCATCTTGAAAAATTACTTTTCCTACGAGGTCAGTTAAAGTTTCGATGGCAGGTAAAAGACTTTATTTTATTATTTCTACGTACCATTTAATATTATTATTTCCCCAAATTTAGGATTAATCTCCAAACCATAATATATGACGAATGCTTTACAATACTACGAACATCATTGTATCACTGCATCGTTCTTTGACTCAGCGACGAACCATGACTCCCGAATCTGATCTCATGAGGTTTATTTCGCTTTTGTCTGAAAACATAGTATGATTATTTTCATTGTAGGACCAATTTGCTCTTACTCTGGACCAATGTAGACAGGTAAAATGCATTTTTGGGGGATTTTGCGGCTCTTCGGGCTTTCAAATTATTTTCTTTCAACCGACGTTTAACAATTTGGCAGATTAGTGCTATTCGATGAACATCTTTAACCTCCGCATCAATTTCTGTCTTCCCGTTTATTCGTCTTCCTTCGACGTCCGCTTCAGGGCTGGCTTCTATTGATCAGTTCAAGCTGTTTTTTCGACTGCTTGCTTCCAACTCATCAGTTGTTGACCGTAAAATGTAGAATCAATCGTTCGAACAGGCTGAAGCAGCTCATAGTGGATGATTCCTTTCCAATCGAACCACACTCAGTATAACCTTCACAAAATTCATTGGTGGCTTAGGTGGCATTCTTCTCTTTTTTATACAAAAATTTTAAAATAAAGCGAATTTTTTCATTATCCTCACTCTTTTTTGGAACAGCTGTAATCTTTATTCAACTTCCCCGAATTTTAGTTAAATGAAGCTTAAAATCTCACCTTTCCAAGCCCATACAATGTGACACAATGTGATTGGTAGCACTGGAGATATACGATTGCAACGACATCTTTTGACAAAATACGAAAATACTTTTTCGACTACCCAATATTAAATTGAATTTTTCAGACATTGAGAAATGAAATAGCTGACATTTGAAAACGGGATTTTCCTTAAAAAAACCAGAAAATTACACAACTGCAAAGACATTTACAGACGGGAGGGTACTTTCTACCGGCTATATTTTCTATCTAAAGGGCCAGTTACTCGAAGGCAATAGAGACTGTAGTAATAATAACATCGGCCTATCAGGTAGTCTTGGAAAAGGAAAATAGAAAGATTTTCTAAGGGATTTACTGACATTAATTTCCTTTCGATGACGTCACTACTAAATCTATCGACAATTATTAACTTGCTTAAAAAATCTCAGCTAAGCATGGAGCTCAACATATTTACAAATATATTTGGAGATGTAGAATTATTTGGATTGTGGAACTTGGATTGTGTTAAGAATATCAAATAACTCCTTTGAAGCCAGTAAAAAATCAAAAATTCGCGATCAAGAAAGTTCCTATGCTAGAAAGCTTAAACTAGTCTAACGCCATACAGACTGAAGTCAAAGGAAGTCCAAAAAGTGACGACACCATTAGGCTCTAGCTTTTTTAAAGCAACCACCGAAAAGAAAATTTAAATTTTTAAATTTCCAAGTGTTTCTCACAGTTTCGAGTGAGTATAAAATTTTCGGCAGCAACCGAGCGTACTTTTCCAACTTGGCTTGGGCTTTGACTTCAATTATAAGTGGCCAAAGAACATGAAAATTCCCCGTGAAGTACCATTAGTCTAGTCTCGACTGCAGTCTATTATTTATTTTAATAATGGCGTACTTTAACTAATTGCATTTTATTTTTATTTACTTATACATTTGTATAAAATATTGTATTAACAGTTGGTTTGAAATGTCGCCAATTTGCGAAACTTTTTGGAAGAAATTTTGATGAAATTCTGCTATATAAGGGCTAAATTGCCAAAATAATATTAACAGTTTGACGTAGCTCATTTACTAGTGAATATGAAATTCTTTACGGTATTATTCCTCATCGCTTTCGCCTTGGTCCTTGTTGATGGTATGTTTCTCTGATTAAAAGTTGCTCAGTTTTTTGCAGAATTTAATATTAAACTATTCTAGGCCAACGACGTGGACGTGGTGGACCTGGAGGATTCCGTGGACTTCGTGGACTAGGCGGACGTGGCGGATTTGGCGGTCCACAACTAGGAGGACGTGGTGGTCCTGGCGGTCGTGGCGGTTGTGGTGGACCACGTAATTCCACTACTGTTGCAGCGAATTCAACAACTACTACGACCACACTGGCTCCATAAATTAATCATTAGTAGCTTCAGTTATTATAAACAAATAATCTGAATTTCTAATAAATAAAAAGAATTGCATTAAATTTTTTCCTTGTACTCGTATGCTTAAAAAAATTAAAAGTTACTAAAATTACTCTGATTTCGAACCGAAAAGGACAGGTTAAAACGAAACGCCGATGGATTTTTATCTTGAAGTTACTATACCTACTTCAAACCCAGTTAGGTTCAATCATGTTTTAATTCTTGTAGTAATTAAATCATGTTTTAATTCTTGTAGTAATTAAAACACAAAAAGTTCAACTTTCAACTCAGTTCATTATAGGTCTATTCAGCTTCCTCGTCATATGTTAAGCGAAGTGGTCTTTGACACTTCATAAAATGCAATGTTTTCGTGTCGGTATCCTAAATTCATATTGGTACCTATAGCTACCAGAATACGGTTACACTTAGAATTTTTTCGTCGATTTTTAGTACAATGCACCGGAATTCTCCGTTCTGCATGTGGATTGCCGCATATTTTAGTTTTGCTTGAGCCCGTATCCCCGCAAAATATGATAAGTAAACATTAGTGAAAACATGTATTAATTTATAATTATAATTAATAAGTATAATTTATTTACTTCTGCCCTTGTTGCACAACTATAGTGATCAACTCACGTCTGCGTCATTTATAAGTGCGAATACACTGATACTCAACATGCCTCGCAAGAAGCAAGTTGATGCTAGCGCATGCGGTAGCTGCTCTGAACCAGTACGAAAAAATACAAAAGGTCTAAGATGTGCATTATGTCAGAAATGGTACCACGTTGAATGTCTAAAATTGAGTAATGAAGAATTTAAAGTCATTGCTACTAATATCAAAAAACATGATGTACAGTGGAGATGCATCGTATGCAGTGAATTTGAGGTTAGTGTTAGAGACATCGATATTGCATCTGACGAGGAGTCAGATGTTAGCGGAGATGACAGTATTGATAAATTCGAAATAATTCTCAAGAAGAAATTCGAAGAGAGAAGTACACAATCTTTCCAAGCAGAGCGTTGCCACTAAAAAAAAATGTTCTAACTTGAGTGACAGGATCCTCTCCGTAGAAAACAAGCTCAACTCCTTCAGGAATGTATCATCTCCAGAAGACATCATAAAGGAGATGAACGATCGAAAAAGGAGAGAGAGTAATGTCATTGCCCTTGGCATCACTGAATCTACTAATGCTGCTGGTAATGACAGACTGGAAGCCGACAAAATTTCGCTCTCGGCAGTCTTACCTTCGAAATCTCTGCCAAGATACCTCAATTCAAGATCCGAAGACTAGGTCGTCCGTCAACCGGCCGTACACGTACCCTGCTCATCGAGACTCGTTCAGTGACCGATGCTAGGGAGATTTTCAAGCTTAACCAACGTGATGAAATGACAGTTACTTTCAAATCTGATCAGGCTCCAGCACAGCAGTCTCATCTCTGTGGTCTACGATCCAAAGTTGATACTCTTGGCAAAAATGGTGACACAAGCAAAACAATACATTCAAGGAGTACCGCAGATAGTGAACAAAAATTTTCCCTCGATCAGTGAGAAAAAGAAACCTAAAGACTCTTCAGATTTATTACCAAAACACCAGAGGCCTTCGGACAAAGCTGTCTAAATTTATGACAGTATGAACGGCTAGTGGTTATTATCTGTTCTGTATCACTGAGTCGTGGTTAAATTCGTCAATAAATCATGGCAAGGTAACTGATAGCACTTATACTATTTTTAGAAGAGATAGAGATCCTATATGCACTGGCCTAGAGCATGGTGGTGGCATCTTCATCGCCGTCAAACGTCATATCCATGTTGATTTAATTACCATAGATGAAAGAGATTTGGAATTGGTCTTCGTAAAAATCAAAGGTGACTTCAATTTGGCAAGCAGCATCCCCGAGCCGATTGCGGCAAATTTGTATACGATGGACTTGCTTTACTGGAATGCATCCAAATAAACAACATAAACAACTTCCAGAGCAATCTTCTGGACCTCTGTTTCAGCAATATTGAGGCTTACGTGGATAAACCTCGCGTTCATGAGGACAAATATCATTCCGCCATCATCATAAATCTAAAATTTCAACTCAGCTTAGAACATTTGAATCCAGCCACTTACTCATTCAAGAAAGCTGATTACGTCAGCCTCAACGCTTTTTTTCACCGAGTCAATTGGACGGTACTGTACGAACTGGACACCATTGAAAGTAAAGTCAATTGGTTATACAATAGTCTTGAAGAAGGAATATCCCAATATGTACCTGTTCACAAAAAATCTATCAGTACCTATCCCTGCTGGTTCTCCTATGAACTCATGAACAAGATTAAACTCAAAAAATTAGCACACACTCAATACAAGAAAAAGGAAAACCAACACAATTACAACCGTTATAGTACTCTAAAGATAAAAAACAAAATAACATTGATATATCATCCTCAATGTCCTGGATGGACCAAATAGCTGACACCGGCCCTGATATTAGCAAACTTTTCACCTCATATTTCAAGTCTACATTTTCCACACATACTAACGGCAATCAGCTCGTTGTTGCTAACTCAAATGGATCATCAACCAACGTACACAGCTAAAAGGTCCAATACAATGATGTTCTCAAGCAGCTACTTAAATTAAATACATATAAATGTGCCGGACCCGATGGGATACCAAAAATTTTCGTAAAAAAGTGCGCCATCGAGCTTTGTGAGCCCCTCACACATATTTTTAACTACTCTATTCAATCAGGTAGTTTCCCTCGTACCTAGAAACTGTCATATGTGAGTCCAATACATAAAAGTGACCCAAGATCTGAAGTAACTTACTAAGGGCCCATCTGCATCCAATCTACATTAGCCAAGCTCTTCGAAAAGTTGGCTCTTGCTCAACTATCTCTAACCTTCAAGGATATCATCACTATAAAACAGCATGGATTTGTGGGTGGCAACTATATACTCAACGCACTGAGTGAAGAACAAAAGGTACATTCAATCTACACTGACTTCAGTAAAGCTTTTGATTGTGTTGACCATATGATACTCGTCTCAAAACTCAATAACTATGGCGTCAATGGCACCGCCCTGGATTGGCTTAACTCATATTTAACTGACAAGTTCCTACAAGTCAGGGTTAACGGATATCTGTCTAGAGAATATGAGGTCACGTCTGGAGTTCCTCAGGGATCGCATTTATCACCACTATTCTTTAATATTTTTATCAATGACATTGTAAACAATATTCAGTCTGAATGTCTGCTATATGCCGATGATTTGAAAATATTCAGAATTATTTCAAACGATTCCGATGTCATACAACTATAACAAGATATCGACTGCCTGTCAACCTGGTGCCTTAAAAATAATATCGATCTCAATGTTAAAAAGTGTGCTGTCGTATCCTTCTTACGCTCTCATAACAACATTGTCACCAACAACAAACTCAACAACGAGTATCTACAGGAATTAACCGAAATCAAGGATCTAGGAGTTATAATAGATAACAAACTCACATTTGCAAAGCATATTGACAAAATAACTGTGCAAGCATTTAAAATGCTAGGACTAATGATCAGAACAGGAAGGGATTTCAACAACCCAAATTCTCTGGTCAGTCTATACCGCTCACTTGGCTTTATAATCTGGTCTCCATATACTGATACACTCATCAACAGAGTTGAGAGAATACAAAACAAATTCTGCAAGACATTGTTGTTCCATCAATCGTTAAGGATGCAGGGACTCTCCACTGAGGACATCCTCTCCCGTTTCAGACCCAACAGCATAACATCGCGTCGGAAGGTTTCTGATGTGGCATTTTTCTACAAAATTGTCAACGGTCTGATTGACTCAAAAGAACTCACAGAAACTACGTATACCACGGACCAAATAATAAGATTGCTAATCTCGTAAACTCACTACACACAGACATTGATTTTTACGGAGGAAAATACAATATCAAGCCTTCATCTCGCACACCAAAAATGTACTGTTTATCTACCACTAACTCGTTACTTACATTCAACCGATTGTGTATATAACAGTTTCCACATTCTTATCTCTATACCATTTTTTTTTTTGGTACTTAATTTTGTATATATTGGCGTATGGTAAATAAAATAAGTCAAAATTAATACGGTTGTGTAAACTGTAAGATCCGTCATGGTCGAGAGGGATCTCTCCAAACGGGGTTTCCGACAAGGCGACTCCCTATCGTGCGACTTCTTAAATCTACGCCTGGAGAAAATATTCCGAACTACAGAGATGAATCGAGAAGGCACAATATTTTATAAGAGTGTAAAGATGATGGCGTATGCCGATTATATTGATATCATTGGCCTCAACAACCGCGCTCTAAGTTCTAATTTCTCTAGACTGAAAAAGGAGGCAAAGCAAATAGGTCTGGTCCTGGCTGCAAACAAACAGTCGTCGCACTCGCGACAACAGTTATCACTTTCGTAAATTATTTCGGCTATCTTGGAACCAAGATTAACACCAACAACGGCGTCAGTCTCGAAATTCAATGCAGAATAAATATTAAATCCACTGTGCTATTTCGGACTGAGTAGGCAATTGAGGAATAAAGTCTTCTCTTGACGAAAAAAGACCAAACGCTACAAGTCATTCATAATTCCCTTCCTGCTATATGGTGCAGAGGCATAGGCGATCATATCATCTGATGAGTCGGCTTTACGAGTTTTCGAGAGAAAGGTTCAACGGAAGATTTACAGTTTTTCATTCAGTCGATGGAACGTACGAGATATACGACGACATTTACAGAGTTCTGCGAATCAAGAGACAGCGGCTACGCTGGCTGGGCCATCCTAATGGACGAGGCCACTCCAGCTGTGAGAGTTTACGACGCAGTACCCGCCGGGGAAGAGAAAGACCTCCTCTCCGTTGGAAAGATCAGGTGGAGAAAGAGAAGAAGAATGATTTGCACTTCAGAGTGGCTTAAAAGATCCTTCGCCTATTACTCACAAATAGACATATCTAAGTAAGTCGTGTGAAAATTTAACTCGATCACTCCAGCCATTTTGGAGCAATCTCACTTGGTCTGGCTTGCGTCGAATCAACTTCCAGTTTTCTTAGAATCGTTAGTCTAGTCTAGTCTGCAGTCTAATATTTATTTTAATTATACTTTCGTTAATTCCGGAACTTTTTCGATTTCGTGCATTTTATTTTTATTTACTTACCATATGAATAAAAATTGTATTAACAGTTGGTTTGAAATTTCTCCAATTTGCGAAACTTTATTTGTTGACACTTTCATGAACTTCTGCTATATAAGAGCTAAGGTACCAAAATAATATTAACAGTTTGACGAAGTTCACTTACTGCTAAATATGAAGTTCTTTACGGTATCATTCCTCATCGCTTTCGCCGTGGTCCTTGTTAATGGTATGTTTCTCTAGTTAATAGTTGCTCAGTATTTGGCAGATTTTAATATAAAAAATTTTTAGGCCAACGAGGTGGACGTGGTGGACCTGGAGGATTCGGTGGACTTCGTGGATTTGGCGGACGTGGCGGACCTGGCGGTCCACAACTAGGAGGTGGTCCTGGCGGTTTTGGTGGTCCCGGCGGTTTTGGTGGCCCTGGCGGTTTTGGTGGTCCTGGCGGTCCCGGCGGTCCTGGCGGTCCTGGTGGTCCTGGCGGTTTTGGTGGCCCTGGGGGTTTTGGTGGTCCTGGCGGTTTTGGTGGTCCTGGCGGATTTGGTGGCCCTGGTGGTTTTGGTGGTCCCGGCGGTCCTGGCGGTCCTGGTGGTTGTGGTGGTCGTCCTGGCCCACGTCCTTTCAGGCCACTTACATCCACTACTGTTGCACCAGCTGCCAACTCAACTGTTACTCCCTCAGTTATTGCTAACTCAACTGTTACACCCTCGGTTGTTGCCAACTCAACTGTTACTCCCTCAGTTATTGCCAGTACAACTGTTACACCCTCAGTTGTTGCCAACTCAACTGTTGCAGCGAATTCAACAACTACTACGACCACACTCGCTCCATAAATTTATCATTAGTTGCTTCAGTTATTATAAACAAATAATCTGAATTTCTAATAAATGAAAATAATTGCATTAAAATTGTTCTTTGTACTTATGCTTAAGAAAATTAAAAGTTACGAAAAATTCTCTGATTTCTAACCGGAAAGGACAAGTTAAAACAAAACGGCGATGGATTTTTATTTTCAACCTACTATAACTACTTTAAATCCAGTTAGGTTCGATCATGTGGCAATTCTCGTCGTAATTAAAACACAAAGTTCAACTTTCAACTCAGTCCATTATCGGTATATCAAGCTTCCTCCTCATATGTTAAGCGAAGTGGTCTTTGACACTTTTTAAAAAGCAATGTTTCCATGTCGGTATCCTGAATTTATATTGGTATCTATAGCTACCAGAAAATGGCCACACTCAGAATCTATTCATTGACTAAAGTTATTTTTAGTACAATGCACCGGAACTCTTCGTTCTGCATATGGATTATCCAAATATTACGGCATATTTTAGTTTTGCTTGCATCTAAAGACTTGTACTCGTATTTGCCAACTAGGTTAATAATTTCGATTGAGTTGAGATGAGAATAAGAAGGTTAAGTGAGGGCTGAGCAGATTGGGTACGTAATGCTTATAGAGAAGGAGTTATATTGTTAGAAAGATCAGTGATGTTGTTCTAATGAACACAAAACAGGATAAAACGTTAAATTGGGCTGCAAAAAGCTATAATACCTTTCACAAATGCATTCCTTACAGCAAATATTTGTCTAACTAATTCTAAAACCGTTTGCAATCAACGGTCAGTAAACAACTTTGAAAACGATTTTAATCAGTTACTAAAGTAGATTGAGAGCTTTAGCTTTCGATTCATCAGTGAAAAAGCTCACTGCTTTCTTTTTCCAACGACTTCGCTCATATACGACTCTGTCCCATACACGGCTCAGTGATTCAAGTTATCGGGGATGCAGTCCAAGTGAGAGATGATTTCGGAATATTTGTCTTTGCGACCCTTATGATGTCCGACTTCGCCGGAGTCTGATAGCAACTTTTGCAGCAATGCAATGCCCTTAAGTGCCAATGCTACCATCACAAAAGCACACGATGTACTTCTTCGAACTGAAACGATAGCTTACCTAAAATATGGGTTTCACTGAGCTCAAAGCTGGTCAAGGAATGCAAGTGGCATCAAGTGTCAATTCCGTCAAGATGGGAACGAGCGGAAATTTCCTTGTCTTCTGCATTCGTAAATTCTCCCAGGCCTTGCGCGATCTCAGCAAGTGTTAGTCAGCAACTAGCATTTACAGGGTTGTCGAAACCTCCTGGCTCAGATATTAATCATTTCAGTTAATTGATGGCGGCTCTAAAAATTTTGTCGATATAAAACGGTCTTTTTGCTCTAGCTGTCCAATTGAGATTGTTCGTGACCTCGGGAAGAATTAGTCTATTTATCTAATTTAACCTAACATAACACTGTTTAGGATATAAAATAAAATATAACGATTTGTTCACATTCTCAAAGTTATAACGGGGTAACAATCAGTTCAACGTAGTTAAGATGTTTGGATGTATGCGGAATTATTGGTCTCTTTAATTAGTTATATTTCAGTGATATTTAGGCTTAGACCAATCTAGAATTCTGAATCGAATTGCTTAATATCTTAATGTTATCAGATTTTAAAAAAGTAAGAAATAAAGCATGAAGGCATTAAAGGAAATGAGGCAATTATATTTTGTCCGCTCGACAATACGTTTCAGCAGTTTATTTAATTTCTTTGGACTAACTCATTTCTTTTACCAAGCAACATTACTTATTTTACTGTTTCACTGAGCAACAAAAACTTAAAAATAGTTTTATCTACGTATTCAAAAGGCCCGTTATAAAAATAATAATATTTATTTTATTAAGAAAACAAATAACATTTACTCAAGTGTGCTTTGTTACTTATTTGACGTCTGTGAAACACGTGTACGTAGATGACTAACATATGCAAATGGTATAACCTTCTTTAACAAAGGGAGCATTCACTCTTCTCACATGTCTTTAGGATAAAGTTTTTCGAAGGATTGCGTTGAGAGTTGAAGGAAAAGAATTCTAACTTAGCCTGAAACGCAGGAAACCACTTCAATGACATCAAATACATTTCCTACCTTTTCTTCTGGAAAAATATATTTGATCAGTATAGACATATCATAGTACTCCTTCATTATTTTCCCTTTCATTTGGCTTACGGTAGTAGTCAGTTAACTTATGCCTATTTTCATGACTTCTTTGGAGGGTGGTTTTTTTATAGGAAAATAAAAATGAGTTATCTTAAATATTTAGAGTCTTTTTATTTACATATTGAAATTATAAAAAAAATGTATTTAAAAAATTTAATACTTTATTACTATTATTATTGTCACTCGAAGTTGGAACCTCAAAAAAAAATGCACGGGGGTGGCCCGGTTGATTTTGGCTCTTGATGTTATCTGAAATAAAATATTCTTGTTTATTCTTAATCTATAGACATGCCATTCTGATCGGAACTACTGAAGTTAAATTTCAAGAGTAAAGTTAGTTCCGACGAGAACTATAAGTGTGTAGAACAGCCTGTTAAAATTTGAATGCAATCGGTTCAGTAGAAAAAAAGTTAGGACCCGGGCCGACCAGAAAAACGTTTTGAGAAAAACGCGATTAAATTTCAACAATTCCGACAGAGAGGACTCCGAGGCGCTTTAGGAAACTCGTTATAACTCCTGAAATATTTCGAATTTCTGTTTGAAATCTTCACAGTATATTCTCAAGTGAAATTTTTTTTATTGCAAAAAATAAGTCAAAAATTTGTAAATTTTTTTCTTTAAATACAATATCACAAAAAAAGTTAGGGGTGAAAAAGAACGACGAGAACTATAAGTGTGTAGAACAGCCTGTTAAAATTTGAATGCAATCGGTTCAGTAGAAAAAAAGTTAGGACCCGGGCCGACCAGAAAAACGTTTTGAGAAAAACGCGATTAAATTTCAACAATTCCGACAGAGAGGACTCCGAGGCGCTTTAGGAAACTCGTTATAACTCCTGAAATATTTCGAATTTCTGTTTGAAATCTTCACAGTATATTCTCAAGACATTGTACTTTCAAATTAAGCAAAAAAAAAAATAGATTTTTTGAACCCAAGTTACCAGACTTACTACCTTAAACCTTCACTTTCCACACGGTATCAAGCTCGATTCCGTGCAGTTTTAAGAGTCAGAAGTCGTCCAATATTTACTCCTGTTATTACGTAGTATAGATGTTAAATAATTTCGGCAATAGTTTGATCACGTTTATTTTATATTTACATAGTTACAACAGAAGTTGTTTGCATAGTTGGTTTAAAATTAGAAATTCTCATTAATACATTGTGGAAAAAAAGTACCCGGAAATTGTAAATAAACGCAAAGTATTTAAATATTCGTCAATTTTTATTTTGTCACCTTTAAAGTAATCTTCACCAGATGTAATACACTTATGGCAACCATTTTTCCAGTCCTCGAAACACTTTTCACACACTTTTTGGAATAGTCTTTAGCTCCTTCAGCGAATTTTATTTTATTTTTTAGATCGTCCGAAAATGGCTTCCATTCCGATGATCGTTGACTTGTTTGCATGTCAAACCATGTCTCATAGGCGGTTATAATGCTTTCTATGAATGTGGGATCGGAATTCGCACGATCAAGAATAATCTTTCGATCATCTTTGAAGGCTTTGTACTTGTAGGTTTTTGTTTTTGATAAAACTGAAAACTTGTGACAAATTCTTCGCTTGATATTTATATTCGGGGAATCTAATTTAAAATTTCTGGGTGCTTTTTGTCACAATGTAAATAAATACAATGTATATGTTTGTTGAAATTTTAGTGAAACGCAATTAGAGTATATAAGTCTTAAGAAACCAATGCGTAATCAACAGTTTGATCGTCCTAGTTAATGGTACGTTGCTTAAGATAAAGGCGACTGAGTTTGTTTACAATTTTAAAATAATAAATTCCAGCACAACGTGGATCTGAACATCATGGACATGGTGGATCTGGCGTTGGCGGACGACCATCATTTGGTCCTGCATTTTCATCTGCTGCACCATCAACTGCTGCGTCTACAGACGCTGAATAAAGTTCTGTTGGGAGCATTAACTTTTTATATACAAAAATTAGTTTATCTGAATGGCATTTAAAGTAAAACTTAAGGAAATTTCAATAAAAAACATATTTATTTATCCGTTAAAGACATTGAGTTCTTAAAATTTTCATAGTAGATAGCACCATTTATTTATTATGTATATATCCTTGACAGTAGAAGAAGACAGGATACATTTTTCTCCTAAATTAAAGTCTCTACTTTAAAATCATCTCGCTACGATCATCTACTTGAACCGCTAAGAAAAAAAAAGATCTGTCACATGGTGGTTCAAATTAGAAAGTTTTATTACCGATTGCTTGCAAGTTTAAGGCTTCCGTAATAAGGAAAAACACGAAGCACTTCTAAGAAAACGGTTTGTTTAAATGGTACAATGCCAGTTGTCTTTGTAGAAATCAGTTAAACCGTCCCTTCGCCATTTATCGAAAACCAATCACGTGTCATAACTAAGAGCCACAATAAGTCATAGAACTTTTATTTGCCATAACGTATCTTATTAGGGAAGAGCATAAGATCAGGTGTTTTCTAAGGCAGCAGAAGGTAATATCTATGCCGAGATACTTAAGAATATTTGTAGTAAGGTGAATTTTAAAGAAGAAGAGATTAATATAAACTATAAAAGCCGGCTTCTGCGAAGCACTCAAGACCACCCTTCAAGAATGTGCAACTGTAGCCGACCTTAAATCAAAGTCTAGTATAGAGATTAGGTACTACAACTCACTTAGTGTAGTGAAAGTGTAGAAGCCTCACAGTGTAGATGGCATAAATACAAAAGAATAAAACTCGAAATGTCAGACGAATCGTACTTAACTGATTACGCACACGACATTGCAACAGTAATTGCAGCACGAATCATAGAAGAAGCGCGAAGAAAGCTTAATCAGGTTACAGAACATCCAGCTATTATACGGACCTGAGATCTGGGCAGATGTGCTTAAAAATAAAAACCAGCGTAAGGTAGTGGTCAGAGTGCACCGCGACGCACTGTTATCTGGTCAGGGATACTTCAAAAAGTACCTCCACAAAATAGGAAAAGTCGAAAAGCATGACGATGTCGAAAAGTCTACAACGATGTGGCAGGAGACAGGAAAAACGCGGACAATTTAATCAGCGCCATGCTGGAGAGTGGAGCAAACGAGGGTCGCGGCGGATGACGGACTAGAATAATAAAAGCTTATGGAAAAGCCGTACGATGTGGCAGGAGACAGGAAAAACGCGGACAATTTAATCAGCGCCATGCTGGAGAGTGGAGCAAATGGGGGAATTATAAAGGAATTCGCAGCAGTTTTGTTACACAGCAAAAATCGGGACTTGGACGCAAGTGCGCACCGTTGCTGTGACTACAGCCCTTTTGATGAAGGAAGGTAAAAAAAAAAAACAAAAAAAGAGAGGGGAATATGGATGTTATAAAATTTTGAAAAAGTAAGCATGGCATAACGAAATCGAAAAAGGCGGTTTTCCAATAATAATTTATCTTTTTTCAATGTGTTATATCTTTGTCTAGCCGACATATAACTTATATCGGGATGTGAGGTACCTTAGAGCGACGGCGGGTCGGGCAGACAGTCAGCCATAATTCAACAATATCACGAGAACGTCAGTTCACGAAGAGTTTTTCTAGTTCCTGTTCAGTTCAGATTTTAGAGTCTATTGGAAGATATTAAATGCAGGATAGTTAGTGATTTTGGAGCAGTGGTTGAACCTGAAGAAGAACGTATTCGACCACAACAATGGTCCACAGAATTACAGCTGGAACATACCTGATCTACCAAATGTTCTCGTGGCTATAATACTCCTACCCTTGCTCGCTTTGTTGGTTTTTCTTACTACGACAGAAAAAAAACTGAAACATCTTTTATTTCTAAGTGTTTCAAGAAGATGAGCGAAGCTAAATCGATATTATTGATGTAGACATTTTAATTTAAGATAAAAATACAAGTCATACATTTTTTTATCCCGATCCCCTCTAGTGTCAAGAGTTTTAGTCAATAATTCAATGATTTTTTTAACGATGTAAAAATATATTTTTTTTTAGTTTTCAGTTCAGTTTTAATTTAAATCACATTCAGGTAAACAATTTTTTTTTTACTTCATGGAGCATCTGTGGGCGCAGCAGTTGAAGGTGCAGCAGATGAATATTCAGCTTCAACAGATGAAGATTCAGCTTCCACAGATGAAGATTCAGGAGCAACAGATGAAGATGATGGTTGTGGTCGTGGTTGGCAAGGGAGAGGACCTTGAGGTCTGCCTGGGCGCGCTCCAGCACCACCAAATCCTCCAGGACCTCCTACTCGTCTTCCACCAAGTCCTTGACGTCCAGATCCTCGTTGGCCTAAAAATAATTTATACCGAAATGATGAAAAGGTTCAGCAATCTTTATTTAGTATAACATACCATTAACTAGGACAACCAGGAAAGCGATAAGGAATAATACAGTGAAGAATTTCATCTT
This sequence comes from Bactrocera dorsalis, assembly GCF_023373825.1. Classification (NCBI taxonomy): domain Eukaryota; kingdom Metazoa; phylum Arthropoda; class Insecta; order Diptera; family Tephritidae; genus Bactrocera; species Bactrocera dorsalis. The sequence goes on along the minus strand of NC_064303.1, from coordinate 30,909,595 downwards.
CTCAATCAAAATAACTTTGTCAAATTGCTGACTTCGCAGTGGTTTCTTAAGTCTTATATAGCATAATCGCACTTTACAAAATATTTAACAAACAATTGTTAGCAAAATATTTATATAGTATTTGTAATTCAAATTTAATTCAACTGTCAATATAAATTCTTATATAAGTACATATATACAAACAAATAAATGGCAAATAAAAAGCACCGAAATTATTTCATATACGAAATAAAAAGAGTAAATGTTTTACTACCGGTAGACTAGAATGGTCTAAACATTCGGTTTCGTGAAATAACATGCATTATCCATAACTCTTCCAAATTAAACATTATGAGATAGTAAAAGCCTGTACTTTGGAAGATCGAATTTGGGAATAAATTGTCTTATATCAATATGAAAATGAGGTTTTATTATACATACATATGTTTCTTGAAGAACGCGAAGGCGAGAAAAGTAAATAAGTAGTACAATGATCCCATATCTCTATCAACTAGAAAAGACTTAACATTGTACAGTATAAAGGCAATGAAATTATTTTTTGAGCTTCGTTTTTCGCTTGTAGACGGTCAAGATAGAGTTCTATTTGGCCCTATTGAGGCATTCACGTAAGAACATGTGTCGGAAACGGCCGGAATTGTGGAAGAACAATTCATGGAGTTTACACGATGATAATGCACCATTGCATCGTGCCACGATTGTGGCCGAATTTAAAGCCAAAAAAATGAATACCACCGTATTCGCCAGATTCGGCTCCCTTTTAATTTTTTTTGATCACCGAACCGAAATTGCCGCATCGTGGAATCCGTTTTCAATCGATCGCAGAGATAAACAAATGGTTAAGATTGTTTGTTAAGACGATTTTTAGCCATATTTTAGCAAAAGAAGTATGGTTCTGCTTTACCAGAGCTTTTTGTCAAGTTTTTCCGACAGGACGTAGGGGTAGGCAGTAGACATACATACAAGCGTAAAAAGAAGCTCAAACAATAATTTCATTGCCTTTTTACTGTACAATGTTAAGTCTTTTCTAGTTGATGGAGATATGAGACCATTGTACTACTTTTTTACTTTTCTCGCCTTCGCATTCTTCAAGAAACATATATATAATAAAACCTCATTCTCATTTTGATATAAGACAATTTTTTCCCAAATATGATCTTCCAAAGTACGCATTTACTATCTCATAATGTTTAATATTTGGAAGAGTTATGGATAAGTGCATGTTATTTCACGAAATCGAATGTTTAGACCATTCTAGTCTACCGGTAGTAAAACATTTACTCTTTTTATTTCGTATATGAAATAATTTCGGTGCTTTTTATTTGCCATTTATTTGTTTGTATATATGTACTTATATAAGAATTTATATTGACAGTTTTTTCCAATTTTTCCAATTACAAAGGACTATATAAATATTTTGCGAACAGTTGTTTGTTGAAAATTTTGTAAAGTGCGATTATGCTATACCTGTAGATGGAAATATTATAAAGCAGATATCACTACGAATTTATAAGCAACTGTAGATAACGGAGCCATCAACAAGTCGTCAAGATAAGAGAAAGAAATTTTCTGCAAGTGATGAATAGCTAACATTATTTTTTAGAAGAACCACAAATCATAATATAATATATAAATTAAAGAATAAATCGCATTAGCAGATGAAAAGGCAGCTAAAACTTTCCAGAAGAACTAGCTAAAATAATTGAAGATGGAGGCTATGTCCCCAACCAAATTTTCAATTCCGATGAAACGGGTTTGTTCTGGAAAAAACGAAGATGTCGTCACCGCTAGACTAGAAAACTGAAAAACTCTGACGTGTTTGGTCCTATCTGTTACTTGATAACGAGATGAAGCCACTTCTGGATCAGACGAAGAAGGGCCGGCGTAATAATTGGCTCGGATGACTATGTCAAGCACACCGTCAGAGGAAGCACACACCTGATAGGAGAGTCACTTTTTGATTTTATATGCGGTGAAAACCTCAGGATGTAGAACCTTGACGTTAGGTTAGCCTCGAGAAAATGCCAACAAAGCCTCGAGGAGAGCCTTCTACGGACGTGTAGAGGCCTCTTATGAGTCCGCATTCTCGCAGAGAAAATCCTACTCTGCCTTCCAGAACTTTTATAGCAAAATCCGAAAAAATTGCTAGTGGTTTTAAAGTTGCTAAAGATCGGGTAACATTTTTATTGTGAAAGCAAAGCTTCTGGTGACAAAATTTTAAAGCCTCTTTTAATTAACTCATCATAATGGTCATGTGCTTTGAGAGGAAAACACATTGAAGCGCTGTCGGTTCATTGGATGGCGAATAAAAAGGCCTGGATGACTGAAGATCTATTTACGGAATTATTTGAAGAATGCTTTGTTCCTGAAGTTAATATAATATTATATATGGAACAGCAATATCTTGATTTTAACGTGCTTTTGCTCATATACATATAATGCGCCAAGTCATCCCGTTTTAGAGCATCCAAATATTTAAGTAATATTTTTGCCACCTTTGTTCCTTTGTTCAACCATTAGATCAGGGTATAGATAGAATGGTTGAACAAAGGAAGTGGTATTAGGTGGCAAAAATATTACTTAAATATTTGGATGCTACGTTTAAGCTTTATTATATTCAACAAGCATTCCAACATATTTTAGATGCAGTAGAGAAGGACAACCTCACGATCGTTGATGCATGGAAGAAATATCCTATTTTGAATTGCATTACATATACTTCAATGGCCAAAGAAAAGTTATCATATATAAGGGTATCAAAATTAAATTCCTGCTGGAAAGCACTTTGGCCAGAGTGCGTCAAGAGTGGTACCTTGGTGCCCCAAGCATCGATGGAGACTTCTGAAATTATTGCCTTGGCTGAGGCTGAGCCTTAAATCGGAGGAGAAGGATTTGAGGACTTACAATTGAAGAGATAATAGCGATAACGACGAGGAGAGGAGTACGTTAACTAACTGCTAGTTTAATAGATGACGGTCTAACATTTGGTAAAAGTATGGTGAATAATTTCTTAAAAAATTATCCTAATATGAAACTTGTCCTAAAACTCGAACGAGATATTAATAATTGTATTGCTGGGTACAAATAGTTGTATAAAGAACTTAAAAAACCAAAAGTTCAACTTTCTATAAAAGCTTTTTAAACACATGTAGGTCATGTGAACTCGTTATGAATAAGGGACACAAACCTTCTTTACTCATAAATGGAGATTTAGACTGAGAGCTTATGATATACGAGGTGTGTTCAAAAAGTGTCGCGAATTTTGTCCCCTTCAAAGTAATCCCCATGAGATATTATACACTTGTGCCAACGGTTTTTCCAATCTTCGAGGCACTTCAAAAACTCATTTTTTTTATCTTCTTCAGCTCCTCCTTCGATGCCGTCTTTATCTCGTCAAGAGAAGCGTAGCGTCGGCCTTTCACTGGGCACTCTTCAGTTTAGGGAAACAAGAAAAAGTCACAGGGTGGCCAGAACTGGGGGAATACGGTGGCTGGCGGCATCATTAGTGTGTGAGAAGGTGCGTTATCGTGGTGCAAAAAGCCAATTTTTGTTTCTTCCACAAATCCGGGCGTTTCTTGGCGGAATTGCTTCGCGCAAATTGCGCATAACTTGCAGGTAATATATCTTATTGACCGCTCTTCCCTGTGGCAAGAAACTCATGATGCACCACGCCCCTGCAATCGAAGAAAACTGTCAGTTACGATTTCGCGATAATTTTTGAACACACCTCGTATGTATCCTTGATAACCCAACGCGTTTTGGGTTCAATCGAAATATTTGTAAATTGACATAGTGTAGGTGGAGGGAAAATTATTAGAGGTGATAAAAGCAAATAAGTTCAATTTATTCTATTTTCTCTAATACTTTTCACAATGCAACAAAATTCTTTACAGTCTGCAAAACTTCTTTACAGTTCTATTGAATGCGGAAAAGTGCAAAAACACAAACTTAATCATACATAAAGAGTTGTCTAAATAAAAGGCTTCTCATAATAATAATATTTATTTTAATTTCGCGCAGAAAAAAAACATTATTTACTCAAGTGTTCTTTGTTATTCATTTGACGTTCGCAAAACGCAGGTTCTTTTTTTATTTGTAAATGATTAATAGATATGGTGGGGCATAATCCTTTGTTATGTTGGTTTTCAGCCAAGATAATTAATCAAGGGATATTTGATATGCCGCTCTTCTTAATCAAAACCTCTTCTTCCTCTTCTTTTTTTACTGGCGTAGAGATCGCTCTTGGCTTTAACCTAGTGGCAAGCGCGCCAGTCGTTTCTTATTTTCGCTATTCGGCGAGATACCAAGTGCAGCCAGGTCCTCCTCCATCTGATCTCTCTAAAGGAGAGGAGGGATTCCTCTTCTTCTGATTTTCTCGATGGGTAATGCGTCGAATACTTTCAGAGCATTTGGCGTATAAACTCTTATATGCTCATCGTTTAATAGATTTCGATATAGCAGGACGGGAATAATGAATAACTTATAGAGTTTTGTCTTTATTCGTCAAGAGAGGATTTTAATTCTAAATTGCGTACTCAGTCCGAAAATAGTAACACAGTAAGCAAGAGTTATCTCTGCGTTGGATTTCGAGGTTTACATTGTTGTTGGTGTTAATACTAGTTCTAAGATAGACGAAATTATCTACAACTTCGAAGTTATGACTGTCAGCAGTGAAGTGGAAGCCAAGTCGCGAGTACGACGACTGTTTGTTTGATGACAGGAGATATTTCGTGTCGTCTTCGTTCACTACTAGGCCCATTTGCTTCGC